>NW_022436962.1:29101103-29125726 GCF_009761245.1 Sapajus apella
AAAAAAAAAAAAAAAAAAAAAAAAAAAAAAAAAATTTTTTAGTAGAGATGGGGTTTCACTATGTTGGTCAGGCTATTCATGAACTCCTGACCTCAGGCGATCCACCCACCTCTGCCTCCCAAAGTGCTGGGATTAGAGGCGTGAGCCACCATGCCTGGCCGGCAATCATTTCTGTTGGTCTCAGTGGCTTACCTGGTGGGGTGACCTAGACACTCATCTTTGATGGGTCTGAAACCCTGGTTGCCATGTCCTTCTCAGGCTACAACCGTGGCACTTGTCTATTTACCATCAAAATTGGGAAAGGGGGTATGAGGAGATTCTCTTGGAGATGTCCTAGGTGCTAAATACATATACTTTTTCCTGGCACCATTGTATATCAGCAGTTTCACTTTCTCCTAATGATCAAAGTCAATGAATCCCCAATATGACACATCTCCAGAATGGTGACTCCTTTTTTCTTGTCTCTTTTAATAAGAAGCCTAAAGTAATTGGGCAGCAGCTATAAAAATTAATGGGACTGGCCAGGTGCAGTGGCTCACATCTGTCATCCCCAAAGTGGCTCAGCACTTTGGGAGGCCAAGGCGGGCAGATCACTTGAGGTCAGGAATTTGAGACCAGCCTGATCAACTTGGTGAAACCCCATCTCTACTAAAAACACAAAAAAATTAGCTGGGCGTGGTGGCACGCGACTGTAATCCCAGCTACTCAGCAGGCTGAGGCAAGAGAATTGCTTGAACTTGGGAGGCTGAGGTTGCAATGAGCCCAGATTGCACCACTGCACTCCAGCCCGGGTGGCAGAGGGAGACTCTGCCTTAAAAAAAATATTAATGGGACTACTGCTGCTGTGTCCCACAGCGTGTTTCCCTTTAGAATATAAGACCTGTAAACACACAGAGTACAGAGCTGCAAGGACAGAAAGCACACATTCCTAATGTGACAGTGATGATAAGCACAGCCACTTCTACTTTCACCCTGTTTCCTAGACCCAAGTATTCTTCCCAATGGGGACTGAACAACATATACGTAGTGGTAGCTGATTTAGGATGTGTCCTGCAATCTGGAAAATGATGCCGCATCCTCTCAGGTTGTCATCTGTAAGTCTAAGCCTCGGTGGCCCCCTTCTTCAAAGGCCATTTTATCCCTTCAGCAGGCTGGCAGGGTCTGGGTATAATATTTGATAGGACCAGTTGGTCTCACCACCATGTGTCTACTTTTACTCTCCTTTGCTGTAAAGTGGGCTCCTTGAACTGATAGAAAGTCACATGGCATTCCATATTTCGGGATACAAACTGTCATTATTCAGAAGGTGGTCCTGGCTGACACACTGTGGGTAGGAATAGCAAACCTACATCCAAATGTATCCATTTTTATCAAGACTCATTACTGCCCCTTCCAGTGTAGAAAGGATCCAATGTAGTTAATTTGCCATCAAATGGTTAACCGGTCAGCTGGAGAGATAGCACCATAGTGAGTACACAGGGTTGGTTTGTGTTGCTGGCAGGTTGGACGTTGGGCAGTTGCAGTAGCAGGATCAGCCTTGCTGAGTGGGTGTCCATGCTGTGAGCCCATGTACAGCCTCCATCCTTGCCATCAGGGCTGCTTGGTTCGTGTGCCAGCACTATAGTGTGACAGGGGCTGACTGGCCATCCTTTAGTAGATGACCAGTTAAGTCATTCTGTCTACTTGGTTCTTCAGTGCTTCTTCCATAGTGGATGCTCACTTACGGGCATTAACAGTGGGATTCAAAATCTTCACATTTGGGTCATGGCCATAGGTCCATTGACACGCCTCTTCTTCACATGCCTTTGCCTCCAATCTTCCAATCTTTCTGCCCCTGCTCTTAACAAGCCAGCCATGCTAATCCCCAAAAATATTTGACCAGGCCAGGCACAATGGCTCACACCTATAATCTCAGCACTTTTGGAGGCGAACGCAGAAGGATTGCTTGAGGTCAGGAGTTCAAGACCAGCCTGGTAAAAAAAGTGAAACCCCCATCTCTACCAAAAAAAAAGTATTTGACTAGAAGCCCTGCAATTGGTAGGATTTCCTTTGTCATTGTCTTCCAGGCTCTCCCACTGCAGAGCTACCATGGAGCAGTAGTACAGCCGAAGACCATTTTCATGTTGCATCCACACACCAAGCTGTGGCCCTAGCATGGCCTTTTCCCTATTCTGTCAGCCTGCATGGTCCATACGCATGAGCTGACAGAAAGGAATCAGTACCGTAGAGGTGGATAACCTGAGTTCAATCTCTTCTGGGGCTCTCCTTGTTTTATAATTAAAACTTGGGCCGGGTCCTCAGTTTTTTTTCTGTGTTCCAACTGCAGGATAAGAGTCTCTTTATATGAAGCCAAGTAGAACTTCTGACTTTCTTAGTGTTGATTAATCACTCTCAGACTTTCATTGCTCTCCTTCAGTACATCAAATGTCCACAGAAACAACCAGCCATTACCATAGTTCTTATAGTTATGACTTTCCTTGAACTTTTCAAATGCCTGAGGTACCACCCCTGCACTGCCTTCCACCAACATCTCATCCCAGTTTACTACCATGCAAGTTTTAGTCTTGCTCTGTCACACAGGTTGGAGTGCAGTGGTGCAATCTCAGCTCACTGCAACCTCCGTCTCCTGGGTTCAAGTGATTCTCCTGCCTCAGCCTCCCAAGTAGCTGGGATTATAGACATGGCCACCATGCCTGGCCTACTACCATGAAAGTTTTAATAAGCACATGGCTATAGCATGCTAAGCATTGTCCATGCTTCACCTACCCCCGGTGATGATGCCCTCATTGCTAGTGACCCACTTTACACTTGGCTTCTTCAGGCCATTCCTGGAATCAACTATCTCAGGTCAGATTCCCTAAGAAGCAGCCTTTGAGATGGGGGTTCGTATACAGTAAATTTATGGCAGGGAGTGGGAGGTGTCATCAGATTGATATCAATAGGAGATGAAAAAAGAAGGATTTAACAGAGGGAGAAGGTGAACTGCATTGAAGTCACAAAGGCTTCAAGATGGTGCCATGGAGAGCCCTGGGGGCTAAGATGTGGGCTACCCCAGGGAGAGAGTATGACTTGGGCAAAGTGGCTTTCTTTGGCAAGTCACAGAAAATAATTCAAACGAGAGCAATCAGGCATTACAACTCCCAACGGCTGGGTGAATGAGGGCCTCAGTCTTGAAGGGGCCTTTGGGTCCCACACCATAGCATCCACCATATAAAGCAAATTCTTCTTTCTCAGATGAAAGTAACTAATAAGCATATAAGTTTCTCTATTATAAGGCAGGAAACTTATCTTAGAAAATTTAGGCCTACAAATTAATAACATTGTAATTGTGAATGACTTCACATAATCCCAAGTCAAAATGAAAAATATATCTTCTCTCACCCTGAGAATGTCCTTTTTAAATTTTGAATATCCTTTTCTGTATGAATGGCATGGTGGAGAAGCAAAATCCTGTCTTAAACTTCCTGTAAACTTTTACTCTCACTCATCTACAAAGACAGGACTTAAAATCTGTCCAAGTTTTGACACAGACCTTTTTAATTTTTATTTATTTTTAAGACATAATCTTGCTCTGTCACCCAGACTGGAGTGCAGTGGCAGGATCATGGCTCCCTGTAGCCTTCCCAGGCTCAAGTGATCCTCCTGCCTCAGCCTCCCAAGAAGAGGGGACTACAGGCATGTGCCACCATACTTGGCTAATTTAAAAAATATATATATTTTGTGGAGGCGAGCGCTCAGTGTGTTCCAGGGCTGTTCTCAAACTCCTGGCCTCAAGCGATCCTCCCTCTGCGTCTCAGTGGAGGTGGTGCAGAAACAAGATCAGTCATGAAGCCAATAAAGTAATCTGGGAAAGAGATGATGATTAGTTTGGACCACAGTTGTAGCAAGAGAGATGGCTAGTGGTCAAATCCTGAACAGATTGTGAAGGTACAGCTGATAGGATTTGTAGATGAATAGGATTACAGGTGTGAGCCACTGCTCCCAGCCTACAGACCCTCTTTAGATGTACTCTCCAGCAAAGTAATTCTGGAAAAGTTGAGGGTAAGCTACCCCTTGTAAATCACTCTTTTCTTAATGAACAATACTGCTTTCACACCTGTGTACCTTGTCAAATTTAGTCTTTCTGCCAAAATGTCCTTTCCAAACCTTTGTCCAGAGTTCTATTCATTCTTCAGGAACCTCATTAAATATTCATTCATTCATAAGGTTACCAGATTTAGTAAATAAAAATACAGGATACCCAGTTAAATGTGAATTTCAAATAAAAAAACAAAAGTTTTAGCATAAGATGTCCAAATATTCCATGGGACATACTTATATAAAATAGTTAATTGTTTTTTATTTGAAATTCACATTTAACTGGGTGTCCTGTATTCTCTCTAGCAACTTATTCATTCTCCAAATACTTGTTGAATATCCAGCATGTGCTAGAAACTACTGAATGTTGAGACTACAGCAGTGAATAAAATAACTCCAAATTCCTCCTCTTGTGGAGTCTGCATTCTAGTGCAGGGAGTCATTTATACACAAGTATTTATACAAGAAAATATGCAATAATATTGTTAGAGCATAAATCTGTGTCATGAAGAAAAATAAAGTGAGGGTGAGAGGACAGGGAGCGTCAGGGCTGGAGGCTGGCAGTGCTGTTTCATGAAGGTCTTACTGATGGGGCCAAATTTGAGCCGAGATCTGGAAGAAGTGAGAAAGCAAGCCACAAGATTTGGGGGAGGCATATTCTAGGCAGGGTGAGCCCCAAACACAAAGTCCCTAAGGTGAACGTACATTTGAGGGAGAGCAAGGAGGCTACTATGGCTGGAGAATAGTGAACAGGAGGGGCTGGTGAAGAAATGAACCCAAAGGGGAAGTGGGGGCCAGAGCATTTTCAGGCTTTGGGCCATTGTGCAGGTTTCAGCATTTACTCTAGGGTGCAGACACCTGACTAGATGTCACATTTCAGACACAGCAAATATTTATGTAATAATATTAAATAAATGGCTTCTATATAGAAATTACCTCTTCTTGTTGGGAAGAGAGGTGGTGTAGAAGCAAGAAGGCCAATCATGAGGTCAAAAAAAAATAATCCAGTGAAGAGATGATGATCACTTGTAGCAAGAGAGATGGCAACTGGTTTAATCCTCAATTGTGAAAGTACAGCTGATAGGATGGTCAGATGAATTAATGTGGTGTGTAAGTAAGAGTCATGATAGAGGCTGAGGCCAGGCTCATGCCTGTAATCCCTGTGCTTTGAGAGGCTGAGGCAGAAGGATCGCTTGAGCCCAGGAGTTTGAGATTACAATGAGCTATGGATCGCACCACAGCACCCCAGCCTGGGTGACAGGAATTAGGAGTTCAGCTTCAGACTTGTTAATTTTGATATGCCTGTTAGAAATCCAAGTGGAAATATTCAGGCAGCAACAAGATGTTAAAGTCTGGAGTTCAAAATAGAGATGTAGCCTGGCTAGAGATAGAAATTTGGGAGCCATCAGCATGTGGACATAGCCAGTATACTTAAAGCTGGAGGTCTCAGTGAGATCCCCTGGGGAGTGGGTGAAGATAGAGGAGTGGGCCAAGAATTGACCCCTGGGATCTCTAAGTATTTGAAGGTTGGGGAGATAAGTGGAAAAGGAATGAGGCCGGGCGTGGTGGCTCACGCCTGTAATCTCAGCACATTGGGAGGCCAAAGTGGGTAGATCACCTGAGGTCAGGCGTTCCAGACCAGCCTGACCAACACGGTGAAGCCCTGTCTCTACTAAATACAAAAAGTTAGCCAGGCGTGGTGGTGCATACCTGTAATCCCAGCTACTTGGGAGGCTGAGGCACGGGAATCACTTGAACCCAAGAGGCAGAAGTTGCAGGGAGCCGAGATTGCCACTACACACCAGCCTGGGCAACAAAAGAAAAAACCTCCTTGTCAAAAAAAAAAAAAAAAAAAGAAAGAAAATAAAAGAAAAAGAAAGAAAGAAGAGAAAAAAGAAGAAAGTATCCCAGAAAGTGTTTCAAGAAAGAAGGCATGATTATCTGTGCCAAATGCTTCTGAGAAGTGAGGGTAGACGCTCACTTGTGTTTAGCAACCTGGTATTACGGATTTCTTGATAACAACTATTTCAGTAACATAGTGGGGAAGAAAGCTAGAGTAGAGTAAGTTCAAGAGAGAATGAGACAGGAAACAAAGACAGCAAAGACAGACAACGCTTTCAAGGAGTTTTGCTATAACCTGGGGATGATCCAAAAAAAGTGAGAAGGAAAATAATGACATTGGAGATGAGGGGAATGATACTAGGAGCAAAGTCCTTGAACAGGAGAGAGAGAGAGAATGAAAAGAGAATAAGTGGAGACATTGGCCTGAGACTGGAGCACAGACAGAGCCATGGGAGGGAGTGAAACATCATATGTGGGCAGAGATGCAGGCAGGTGGCAGAAGTGGCGGGAGGAGCAATCACATGGGAGTTCTTAGGATTGTTCCTGTTTCCTTGGTGGAATCAGAAGCAAGGTGGGAGTGAAGAAGAGGGAGGATGTGCTGCTAGTTTGGGAGAGAGGGGAAGGTGTGAAGTGGTCAGCTAGGAGAGCGGAAGAGTGGACATGAAGCATAGTAGGATGGCCAGGTAGTTCTCGTCTACTTGAGATTAGTGGTTGTGAATTTAAATTGTGACAAAGAGAATGGTTGTGTGTTTTCCTTCAGCCACATTCAGCTGTGCAAATGCAGGCAGGGAGTAGTCTGAAAATTGGATATAGGCGGGGGTGGAAATTTTGACAAGGAATTATGTCAAAGTGAGCAAGGAGCCGGGAGCCCAGCGTGTAGGCAAAGTCACGTTCACAATGACTGCCCAGGAGACCTAAATCCAGTTACGAGGGAAATGAGGACATCAGAGTGTGAGAGACAGTGAACAGGTGGGAGGATCAGTGGACTGGAGGGTCCAGCAGGATTGAAGGATTACTGGAATCAGGGTACCAGAGAGACAGAGAGCTGAAAAAATAAGAAGTGGTAGTCAGAGTGGAATTCCTGAGAGTGAGTTTATGGAGAGTTTGCTATTATTGGTAACATTAAGTCTAGGTTATGACCAAAGGAATGAGTAACTAAAGTAGAGATGTCTGAAGAGAGAAAATTGAGGAACTGAGAAGCCTGAAAGCTGGGTGGATCCTTTATATGTATATTGAAATCATCAGGTGTGTTTTCAGCAAGTGCTCTAGAAAAAAAGTAGAAAGGAACAAAGAGAAGAAAGGAAAGAAGAGAAGGAACGAAGGGAGAAAAGGGAAGGACGGGAAGAAAGAGAAGGAAGAGAAGGAAAAAAAAAAAGAATGCCAGGAATTACACATTGGAGAGACTGACAATGAACCAGTGTGTTAGTTTTCTATTGTAGCTCTAACAAAGCACCACAAACAGTGGCATAAAGCAACACAAATTTATTATCTTACAGTGATAGAGGTCAGAAGTCCAAAATCAGTCTCACTAGTCCATAGCTGAGGTATCAGCTGGGCTGGTTCCTTTCTAGAGGCTCCAGGGCAAGACCTGACCCATTGCCTTTTCCAGCCTAGAGGCTGTCTACATCCCTTGGCTTGTGGCCCCTTTCTCACAATGGCATCACTCCAGCTTCACTTCTGTCTCCCATCAGCTCCTTCTGCCCAACCTACCTCCCTCTTATATGGGCCTTTGTGATTACATTGGGCCCACCTGGATAATCCCCCATCTTAGCATCCCTAACTTCATCACATCTGCAAAGTCTCTTTTGTCACTTACATATATTCATGGGTTCCAGGGATCAGGGCATGGGGATCATTGTGAGGAGATAGGAGGGGGTAATACTTAGCCTATGACAACCAGCAATATATATTTTCATCTGTGGAGATTTTCCAGATTCTGGTCTTCCTGCTCCATCCATTCCAGGCTGGATTGATGAACAATCCTTTTGGGTCACCTTCTAGGATTCCCATATTAGAGGATATGCTTTCTTTATTTAAAAACATATTTACTGTGCTAGGTTCTGGGTTAATTGTTGTTAATGCAAATAGGATACAATGTCTTAAAAGTTCATCCCCCTAATGCAAATGTTTGTTGATATGTCTGTCTCCCCAGGTAGAGGGCAGATCATACCAGGACAGGAACTACTCACATTCCTACCCACGCCCTAAATGCCTACCATGGCACCTGACCTATAATACCTTGGGGACCTTTTAGAATGAACTAATGAACTCTGGTTGCATTTGGTAACATAACACTTTGAGTGATTTCATGCACACCAAAATAAACTTTTCATAATTAGAATCCAGTTTCATGAAGACACTAAATTAGTATGTCTTAACATTCACCTGCATCATTTTACAAATTTGTATGCCCATCACTCTGATTTCTGGAACCAACTGCTTGTCTTCTACATATTATGTAACACTTAGCCACCAGCTAATGTATTCATTTAAGAGCACTTGAACATTAAAATCTGCAATAGTTCTGCCAAGGTATATTTAGAAACTTTAGATTGGGTCATATCTTTCGGGACTTTTCCTGAATTAAAAAGACAGTATCATCCATCTCTTGTTCAATCACAACAATTAGAGACTGATAAAAAACACACAGGCAATCATACAAAAACCCAAATCCCTCAAAAGCAGCCGGCAAAGTAATAAGTAACAGCATACACAAAAATCAACTATAGTCACTTATTAAATTCATATCCTTTTATAATTATTACCTCAAAGAGTGACATGACAATAGATTTTGGTGGAGATTATGATATCTACAGTTATAGATCATGATGAAATTAGATTCTGGGACACTGAATCCATTATGACTCTTTTGTAAATTGGTTTTTCAGGGCATAAATCATGTTTTAATGAGACAAGTTTCTTCCTTTGGTCATGCAATCCTACAGCTGGATACATCTTTTTTGGATTGTAAAGACCTACATCATGATTTCATCCTAATAGCTGACCAGCTACCCAACAGAAAAGGGGCCAGATTTCTGTCATCGAAATTATTTAGACTCTATCCTGATTTATAAATCCCAATTCTTGCCAAATTATGACACCTAATTAATACTAGGGGCATTTTCCCATAGAATGTAGACAGATGTTTGTCCACCTTATTTTTAGAAAATACTCATGAAGTTACAAGCTAGTATACTGGGTATTCCTTCAAAACTCCAGGTTTATTTCTTTTCAACAAATCCTAGGGTCAAGGCTGGGTGCAGTGGCTCACGCCTGTAATCCTAGCACTTGGAGGCCAAGGTGGGCAGATCACCTGAGGTCAGGAGTTCAAGACCAGCCTGGCCAAGATGGCAAAACCCTATCTCTACTAAAAAGAACAAATATTAGCTGGGCATGGTGGCACATGCCTATAATCCCAGCTACTTGGGGGGCTCAGGCAGGGACAATAGCTTGAACTCAGGAGGCGGAGATTGCAGTGAGAAGAAATTGTGCCACAGCACTCAAGCCTGGGTGACAGAGTGAGAGTCTGGCTCAAAAAAAAAAAGCTAATATATGTTCTTTTTAGTAGAGATAGTCCTAGTGTCATAGGTTCTAAATTCAGACTTTGTGTAAAGAACAAACATATTTCAGGCATCAGAGGGGCACTGTTCACAGTTATTCTGTTTTAGCTCCTTAAGCAAACAATGTAGCCAGGTATGGTGGCTTTAGCCTGTGGTCCAAGCTGCTTGGGAGGCTGAGGTGGGAGGATTGCTTGAACCCAGTTCGAGGTTGCAGTGAGCTTTGATCCCACCACTACATTCCTGCCTGGGCAACAGAGCAAGACCTTGTTTCAGAAACAAAAACAAAATGCAAAATAAGGAGGCTATCACTAGCATTTACCAATCATTCATCAGTCTTTGATACCATAGACAAAAGCCATCCAAAGACCAAGTCGTACTGTCCTAATATAAATACAAGGTACTAATGTTTCCGTGGATTATCATCTTGCCATTAAAATCAGAATGGGTCTAGGTATCCACCCGAGAAATGCATACACACATGAATGAAGGGACATGCACACGTGTGTTCATAATAGCAAAAGTGAGGGAGATCGGATTCCATTTACCTTTGGGGAAAAGTAGTGACTAGATCAGGCATAAGGAGGGCTCTGGGTGCTGGTAATATTCTAGTTTGTTTTTTTTGTTGTTGTTGTTTTGTTTTTTTTTTTTTGAGACAGATTCTCACTCTTCCACCCAGGCTGGAGTGCTGTGGTACGATCTCGGCTCACTGCAACCTCCACCTCCTGGGTTCAAGTGATTCTCATGCCTCAGTCTCTGAGTAGCTGGAATTTCAGGTGCATGCCACCATGCCCAGCTAATTTTTGTATTTTTAGAGCCATGTGGCCCAGGCTGGTCTCAAACTCCTGGCCTCAAGTGATCCACCCGCCTCAGCCTCCCAAAGTGCTGGGATTACAGGCATGATCTCATGCCTGGCCAATATTCTAATTTATGATACAAGGGCTAGTTACACAGATGTGTTTACTTTGTGAAAATACATTGAGCTTCGATAATTTCCGTACATTTCTGTATATATGTTATATTTCAATAGTAAGTTTTAAAAAAAAGAAACAAAGAGCGAGGTACTTGCCCTCCAGCTTTCAAGGAGTTAGCCTTACTGCTCAGTCAAGTGCAGGTCACCAGACTCAGTCTTGACTTCTCCCAAGTGCACACCAGAAACTTCGACTCTCAGGCCCTACCTCGAACCTACTGACTCAGGAACTGCATTTTAACAAGGGTCCAGGGTGACTTGAATGCACAGTGATGTTTGAGAAGCACTGATCTGGAACATAATCTTGTAAGCAGAAGAGGACAGTATGAAAGTGTCCAGAATGGCACAGGGGAGGGAAGCAAAGGGCACCGGAGAAGCCAGAAAAGGCACCTCTCACCCAGGCCAGCTCAGTTCCCCTGAATTTGTTCCTAAGTCTAGCAATCCTGGGAGTATCTAATTGCCAGATATATTAGTGGAGAGCCTCAGGTTTACTGCTTTCCTTATTTATGGCTTAGCATTTTAGTCAAGAGCAGTAATTGTTTAGAATCAATACCAAAGAAGCCTGAATTTCAGGGCAGAAAGTGCTGCTGTGACTCTGAAGTTGTTTAAAAAGATAAATAGTCTCTACTTTTTTTTTTTTTTTTTTTGTCTTCAGCTAGGGACAAAGAAAAGTAGGACAAGCATGAGGAGAACCTGATAGAGGAGTGCTTTGCAAATAATTAGTGGCTAATTTTAGCTATTCAGCCTATTTTTTCATTATTCAATAAAACTGAGTTCCAAAGTTGTAAAATTTGATCCTGTCAAAAGCCCCCAAAATAACATTTAAGATCCAATGATGCTATCTCAGGTAACAGGCACTGAAAGCAGGGCCTCAGCAACATCTCAAGTGTGAAGTTATTACTTTTGTCTTTCTTCTATTTGTCATCCCTATCATCATTGTGATTGTATTTCTCTAGAATATTTGCTTTTTAAGAAATGAAATCATAAAAAATAAACTCCAACTGTTCATAATTCTAAACACCATGAAGAGATGATTTCTTGTCTTTGCATGGCATACTTTCTTTAATTTATCCTTGAGCCACAAGGAATTGTTTTAATTATATGACTATATTGCTAACTCATTCCGTTTGTGGTCCACTCTGACTGGAAGCACTTTCTTCTGCATTTATGGCTCTTCAGCCTAATGCCATCTTGAGTCTATATTTCTAATTTCTAAAACTTTTAATGTGCATTTGTCTCTGCTGAGATTAAAAGCAAGTTTTATTATTAATGGATACATTTTCTGATGTTTCAAAATCATGTTGAAATAAACAATCGAATTGATATCATCCACTCCCTACAAATGAGTGCTCTCTCCAAATTCAGTGAGCACTTTTAATATTTTCATCTAAGTTGCTGATAAAGAACAATCCTTAGGTATCCTTAGGTAGATAGGGAACCACTGATAATCACTGCTGAGGAATTTGCAAAAGGCTAATAGTATTGCCAGTATATCAGCTCCTTGCTTAGACTATGGTGTAACACAGGATCAACTGCTTTATTTATCTTCACATGGGCTGGTTCACTTGCCCCACCCTCCACCCTCCACCCTCCACCACCTACCACCATATATCCTGTCCCTTTAGCACAAAAGGAAATAACATTGGTCTGGCATAATCCTCTTTTTACCAAGCCATGCCTTGGCATCAAACATGTAAGGAAATTAGACCATTTTCTCTGAGTCATAGCTGAGGCCCTCTGAGCAAATCCAGCGTAGTTTCTGAGCAGCATTCAATAAGTGGAACAGGGGACAGGCTGCGTCACCTGGTGCCCGGAAACACGCACAAGGTCAGTATGTTTTTATTAGTATTTATTAGTAGAAGTGGCAAGAATGACTTGAGATCTGAGGTCAGCAGAGTCTGAGAACAGCAGATCAGAGGATAGTCACCCTGGGTAGAATCTCACCTCCTTCTGCAATCCTGCTGAGCAGTCTGCTGGCTCAGAAGCAGCCAAGGGAAGCTCTCAATTTTTTAATTTAAAACAGAAATGTAGGCCGGGCGCGGTGGCTCAAGCCTGTAATCCCAGCACTTTGGGAGGCCGAGGCGGGTGGATCACGAGGTCAAGAGATCGAGACCATCCTGGTCAAAATGGTGAAACCCCGTCTCTACTAAAAATACAAAAAAAAAAAATTAGCTGGGCATAGTGGTGCGTGCCTGTAGTCCCAGCTACTCAGGAGGCTGAGGCAGGAGAATTGCCTGAACCCAGGAGGCGGAGGTTGCGGTGAGCCGAGATTGCGCCATTGCACTCCAGCCTGGGTAATATGAGTGAAACTCCGTCTCAAAAAAAAAAAAAAAAACAAAAACAAAAACAGAAATGTAATCAGCAAGCAAAGACACCTACATACTCTATAACAAGAAAACATACATTGCTCTGTGTTAGGCCTGGTAGAAGGTCTGATAATTCTTCCAATCTGCTTTAACCTGTCCTGATAATTGACTTTTTGGATGAAATCCCTGCCATTTTCACAGGACTCCCTGAGGAATTATTTTCACCCACAAGAAACACCTCCTTTCAAGAAATAAGCCTCATTCTTCCTTCTCCAGTTTTGACTTGACTGTAACATACATACAATTTGTTTAGGGTCAAATGTCTGCTAGTTGCATATTGAATTCCTTTTCAGTGTCAGAATCATTGTTTTAACGGTAACCAGCTAGACGTCATAGTCTCTCTCTTTCTCTGTGTGTGTAGATTATTCTCTGAATACAAGTATTCCTCATCCTGTAGCAAAGGGAAAAATGTCTGCCAAATTTAGGCATTAGAAAATAAAGAAAGCAGCCTGGGCAACATGATGAAATCCTGTCTCTACTAAAAATACAAAAACTAGCAGGGCATGGTGGCACACGCCTGTAGTCCCAGCTACTCCGGAAGCTGAGGTGGGAGGATCACTTGAGCCTGGGAGATCAAGGCTTCAGTGAGCTACGATCATGCCACTGCATTCCAGCCTGGGCAACAGAGTGAGACTATTTCAAAACAAAAATTTTTTAAATGAGGGGAAAGTGGTGATAATGAAATGCAAAGGGTATTTTGAAATGCAAAGGCTCAGAGAAGAATATCCTTTTTTTTTTTTTTTTTTTTTTTGAGACGGAGTTTCGCTCTTGTTATCCAGGCTGGAGTGCAATGGCGCGATCTCGGCTCACCGCAACCTCCGCCTCCTGGGTTCAGGCAATTCTCCTGCCTCAGCCTCCTGAGTAGCTGGGATCACAGGCATGCGCCACCATGCCCAGCTAATTTTCTGTATTTTTAGTAGAGACGGGGTTTCACCATGTTGACCAGGATGGTCTCGATCTCTTGACCTCGTGATCCACCCGCCTCAGCCTCCCAAAGTGCTGGGATTACAGGCATGAGCCACTGCGCCCGGCTCAGAGAAGAATATCTTATCCATCTTGGAGGGGTTAGGGAAGACCTTTGGATAATGCTGGCATAAAATCCAACTTATTACTTGGTATGAAGCAAATCTAGAATTCAGACAGCAAATGAAACCAAATTACATCTCAGAAAACTAAGTGATAGGCCTATAAATGTTCAGCCAACATATGGAAGAGATGTATATTATACCCTTGACCAAATATACCCAATCTTCAGTAGGCAGCTTGTTGCTGTGAGCACATTGGTATAAAAGGTGGTATGAAAATGTTGGTTTGTGGAAGTTGTTATGTCCTTAGGAAATGTTTTGAGGATTACAGGTCCACTTTCTCTGCCCTGGCTTATTAACTATTTTCATAACAGATCTTCAGAGGAACCAATACACTAGCGACTCAGCTATTGCTAAGAGATGATCTCTAAAGTCAGAAAAGTTGAACATGGACTCAGGGACTCTCCTGATAGAATTGTATCCAGAATCTTTCATTTCTAAAAATGCCTGAAAGAGTGACATTAGCCATCCGTATCCACATGTATACAAGCCACAGTGCTGATCTACTTAGGCCAGCTGCTTCCTACCAATACAGAGCTTCCAGTCAAAATAAGATGAACTCATCTGACCCACAGAGAAGAATTCAGTTAATTTAAAATAAGACAATTAAGGCAATTCCCACGGAATAAACTAACTTGGGCTTTTAACTAATCTTGGGTAAAACTTGGAGGCCAAGTTGATTTAGATGGCAAGCTACACATTTATATGCTTATTTGGAGTCTGGGTCTCTTACATTCATAGGAAGGGTCCCTAATACTTTCTTAATGAAAAGTTCTTCTTCCGTTTTTCTGATTTTTGTCATTGCCAAGTCCCCAGAAGGGAGAAATGTGTCTTATTTTTTGTATCCCTGGTATGTAACGCTTAGAAAATAGAAGAAATTTAATAAATGTTTATTGAATGCATTTTTAAAACCCCAAATTTGGAGACAAGATGAAAGGAGAGAGAGGAAATAATCCAATCTGTTTGGGTGGTGAATCATGTACCCCTGGCCTGGCTCCAACCATCTTAAAACCCAGAACATAAGTACAAGTAATAATCCCTGTTCAGAATGTCAGTATTTAACATTGTATTTATTTGCGAGGTAGGGTCTCCATTTGTTTCTGTTTCTCTCAATGTTGTGTAGCTCTGTTTGTCTGCCCTTTAACATGTTTGTCCACCCTGATGGAAAGCTTAGATGGAGTGGAAATGATGCCTATTTTAATGGCTTCATGGCACTCAAGTGGGTACTTAAAGACGTTGTTTTGAATGGAGCCTTTGGGAGACCCTAATGAGTGACACCATTCTAAATGAACTGAAATACCAAAAGAACAGGCTCTCTCTTTGGAAGAAGAATACTGAATGACATCACTGTTTCTTCAAAGCACAACACCATCATTTAGAAAACATTCCTCGTTACTTTGGAAGTCTTTCCTCTATGCTCCAGTGCCCATTTCTCTGAAGGGGGATGTTCGGGGTTAGCAGAGGGAGGCAAGGAAGAAATGGAGGAGCCATTGCTTTGTTGCTTCTTCTTGGAGTCATGACACTGTCACACATTTTCAGTATATAAATCGCCATCCTTATACAAACTTTCACCCTCCACTTCCAACAAACATCCTGGCAGTGGCACTCCAGCTGCGGCATCTAGGGAATCTTCAGTTCAGTCAGGCTTCTGTCCTCCTGTAAGCCAGCATCACTGAAAGATGGAATCAGAGCTGTGAGGAACTTTTTTTTTTTTTAATTTTTTTATTTTTAGAGACAGGGTCTTACTCTGTTGCCCAGGCTGGAGTGCAGTAGTGTGATCATAGATTATAGCGGCCTCAAATTCCTGGGCTCAAGTGATTCTCCTACAGGAATCAAGTGATTCCTGAGTAGTTGGAACTATAGGTGCACACCTCCACAGTCAGCTAACTTTATTTTTAAAAATTTTTTTATAGAGACAGGGTCTCACTATGTTGCTCAGGTTGGTCTTGAACTCCTGGCCTCAAGAAATCCTCCCATCTCGGCCTCCCAAAATGCTGGGATTACAGCACCTGGGAGAAACCTTAGAAAGCACTTGTTAAACATACAATTCCCAAGGGCCCTCTCCCAGAAATACTGATCCAATGGGTCTGGAGTAGGGACAAGAACTACAGGAGATGCTTGTCATTAGGTAAGTTCCAGAATCACTGATTTCATTTCCAGCCATTTAATTTTGTAGATGATGAGATTGAAGCTAGAAAGATGTCATGATTTTGCCAAGGTCACACAGCAAAATCTATGTTCAAGCCTAAGCTAGACCACCAGGGGCCATTTTTTTCACTGCATCCCTCAAAGATGCTACCTTAATATCTCAATTAATTAATCTCCTGTAAATGAAGTTTTTTTCTTTTTTTTAAGAAAATAAGCAATTTGGTCATGTTGATCTTTAGGAAGCACATGTAGCTGTGCTGACATGTCATCTTGTGTGGTTTATTCCCACATGAGTGACTGAATTAGAAAAAATATCTGCATGGGTATCATCTGCTTCCAGAATGTATACAATTAAAGGTAATAAAGGCCAGTGCCACATGAGTGGAGGGATTGGCAGAAAGAAAAAGACAGTAGAAAAAGTAGTAGACCAGGCTCATGGCTCACACCTGTAATCCCAGCACTTTGGGAGGCTGAGGTGGGCAGATCACTTGAGGCCAGCAGTTCAAGACCAGCCTGGCTGACATGGCAAAACCCTATCTCTACTAAAAATACAATAAATAGCCAACTGTGGTGGCTCATGCCTGTAATCTCAGCTACTCGGGAAGCTGAGGCAAGAGAATTGATTGAACCCAGGAGGTGAAGGCTGCAGTGAGCCAAGATTGTGCCATTGCACTCCAGCCTGGGCGAAAAAGCAAAAAAAGAAAAATAAAAAAGTATAAAGAAGCATGCTATCTCCTTGCTCAGCTCTGTCCTGCACTGTTTGCAGAGTTACCTTCCTTTTGAGAAGCTGATTGTCTTTCACAGGCTCCTTTTTGCCTCTAAGGGAAAAGCTCGGATTTCTTAACAGGGCATGCAAGGTCCTCCAGGGGAGGTTTGCCTACCATTTTGCCTAATCCCTCACCACTCCCCCAGCCAACCCACCCTCTTGCCAAATCAATTTACTACTGTCTGAACACTCCAGGCTTTCCTCTGGTTTTGTGCCTTCACATGCACTGTTCCCTGAACCTCGAATTCCCCCACCTTCTTTTTCTTCTTCTTTTGTTTTCTCTTTTTTCTTTTCTCTCTTCTCTCTTCTCTTTTCTTTCTTTGAGCTGGGTCTCATTCTGTCACCCAGGCTGGAGTGCAGTGGTGTGATCTCGACTCAACTGCAGCCCCAACCTCCTAAGCTCAAGTAATCCTCCCACCTCAGCCCTCTGCATAGCTGGGACTACAGGTGTGCACCACCATGCCAGGGTAATTTTTGTATTTTCTGTAGAGATGGTGTTTTGCCACGTTGCCCAGGCGGGATTTCTCTTTCATTGTGTAGCAAACTTCTACTTGTCCATCATATTTTAGTTTAAATACCCCTCCTCTAAAGAGTCCTCTCTAACACCTGGGGCATTTTTCTCAGCTCCTGGAGTGCTGTGTTTGAGTTTCAGTTGATCTGTTTCTGTGTGTGGCTTCTTCACTTCACTGTGAGTCAAGGTGCTTAAGGGCAGTATTTTGTTTTCTCTAGCCTGGCATCTACTCGTGTAGCAAAAGAAGCTGGAGGAACACGATACTAAAGTGATACTAAAACCAGTATTTTTAATTATATATATTTTTTATTAGTCTTAATTGGGATGTAATTCATATACTACACAATTCACCCATTTAAAGTATACAGTTCAGGCTGGGGATGGTGACTTATGCATGTAATACCAGCACTTTGGGAGACAGATGGATCACTTGAGGTCAGGAGTTCGAGACCAGCCTGGCCAACATGGTGAAACCCCATCTCTACTAAAAATACAAAAATTAGCCAGGTGTGGTGGCATGTGCGTATAATCTCAGCTACTCAGGAGGCTGAGGCATGAGAACTGCTTGAACCCGGAAAGGGGAGGTTGCAGTGAGCCGAGATTGCACCACTGTACTCCAGCCTAGGGGATGGAGCAAGATTCTGTCTCCAAAAATAAATAAATAATAAACAAATAAACAATTCAATGGTTTTTAGTAAGTTCACAGAGTTATCACCCACTATCACTATCTAAGTTTAGAACTTTTTGTACCCCGCAGAAAGAAACTTCATACCCTTTAGCTACCACATCCTCAAGACCCCATTATTCCCCATTCAGCCCTAGGCAACCAGTAATCTACTTTCTCTCTAGGTTGCCTGTCTTGAAGATTTCATATAAATGGAATCATAAATATATGGCCTTTTGTGACTGGCTTCTTTCACTTCACGTAGTGTTTTCAAGACTCATCCACATTGTAGCATTTGTCAACATTACATTCATTTTTTTGCCCAAATATTATTTCATTGTATGGGTATCCCATATTTTCTTTATTCATTCATCAGCTGATGACCATTTGAGTTGTTTCTAATTTTTGGTTATTAAGAATAATGCTGCTTTGAACATTCATGTACAAGTTTTTGTGTAGACATGTGTTTTTATTTCTCTTGGGTAGAACTGCTAGCCATGGAATTGCTGGGTTAACCTTTTCCAAAGCAGCTGCTCCATTTTACATTCCCGCCAGCAACATTTGAGGGTTCCAATTTCTTCACATCCTCACTGACACGTGTTAGAATCCATCTATTTGATTACAGCCATTCTGGTGGATATCTCATTTTTATTTTCATCTCTCTAATGACTCATAATTTTTAGCATCTTTTCATGTGCTTATCAGCTATTTGTATATTTTATTTAGAGAAATGTCTGTTTGAATCCTTAGCCCATTTTCAAATTGAGTTATAGGTCTTTTTATTGTTGAGTTGTAAGAGTTCTTTCTTATATTTTGGGATTTTTCTTTTCTTTTCTTTTTTTTCCCGAGATGGAGTCTCCTCTGTCATCCAGGCTGGAGTGCAGTGTTGTGATCTCTGACTCCTGGGTTCAAGCAATTCTCTTGCCTCAGCCTCCCTAGTAGCTGGGTCTACAGGCTAATGTCACCACACCCAACTAATTGTTGTAGTTTTAGTAGAGACAGGGTTTGCCATGTTGGCCAGGCTGGTCTAGAACTCGTGACCTCAGGTGCTCCGCCCACCTTGGCCTCCCAAAGTTCTGGGATTACAGGTGTGAGCCACGTCTGTTATTTTGAATATAAACTTCTTATTGGATATGTGATTTGCAAAAATTTTCTCCCATTCTGTGGGTTATCTTTTCACTCTACATTTGTCCCTTGAAGCACAAAACTTTTTAATTTTAATGAAGTTCAATTTTTCTATTTTTTTCTGTCATTTGTGCTTTGGTATCACACATAAGAAAGCACTGCCTAACCCAAGGTCATAAAGATTTACCACTATGCATTCTTCTAAGAGTTATAAACTGTTAGCTCTTACATTTAGGTCTATGATTGATTTTGAGTTAATTTTTGTGAATGGTTTGATGTAGGGATCCAATTTTATTCCTGTGCCCATGAATATTCAGTTATCTCAGCACCATTTGTTGAAAATAATATTATTTCCCCATTAAATTGTTTCCTCCCCTCACAAAATCAATTGACCATAAACATGAGGTATGTGGACCCACCATTTTTTAAATTAAGCTATATCCTATTCTTCTGCCACTACTAATTAAAACCTTTTTATCTTTAATTATGGATTCAAAGATTTTGTGCCAATAATTAAGTTGGAGGCAATGAAATTTGAAGCACAAAGTGTCCCTAAAATTAAAGTAACCTCAAGGACCTGAGAGAAACTCTCAGAGGGTACAAGGCAATGGGCTTCCACTGCCGAAGGCCTGTGCTTGGACACTGTTGAGGTTAGGGAATCACAGGTCACCCATTCTTTGGAGCTGGCTGCCCCTGCTCAGCAGACTTTCTCTCTCCAGGGAGTCCCACTGAAACCTTTCTTTCTTCTTCTGCTTCAAAACAAACCCCACCCCATCCAAATCTTATTCTCTCCCTTATCCCAAAATTCATATTTTGAGTTTCTTAGTATATGAGGTGGTTTTCAGTAGGGTGTAATTCATTTTTTCAACACATATTTATTGCACATCTGCTCTGTTCTTGATTTTGTTCTTGGCTCGGGAATACAGAAACAAAACAGAAAATGCTTTGCTCTCAAAGAATGTACATTTTATTAGCACAAATTAGCAAAAAAACTAAAACAAACAAGAAACCTCAAGTAATGTAATAAGTAAATAAATTCCAGATAGTGATTAATGCCCTAACAAAAATAAAAAGGGATAGCAGAATTGCAAGTGAAAGAGGGGTCCTATTTTAGGTAGGCTTATTAAGGGAGCTTTGCCAAGAGGGTGGTTGGTATTTGAAAACTGAGAAGTGAGCCATGCGAAGATCAGAGAGGAGAGTAATCCAGGCAGAGGTAGCAGCAAGTACAAAGGCTCCAAGGAGGGTATGCGGAGTGGCAAGAAAACAAATGTGGCTGGAGCGGAGTGAATGAGGGAGAAAGGGGAAAAGGGGTTATGGTAAAAGAAGAAGCCGAAGGCAAGATCATGCAGAACTTTGTAGACATGGATTAGGAGTTTAGATTTTGTTCTAAATGTGAGAAAAAGCCCTTGAAGAATTCTAAGCAAGGGAGTGATATGATCTGATTTCCACTTTAAAGAGAGTACTCTGAGAGAAGAAAACAGATTAAAATCGTTGTGATTTTGAATTAGGCAAAAATGTCTTAGATATAATACATAAAAGCTTGATCCATAAAAGAAAAAATGTAAAAATTGTATTTCATAAAAATTAAGAATTTCTCTTTTCTTTCTGAGAAACATTATTTAGAGGATTAAAAGACCAGGCACCATCGGTCAGGCATGTAAGGAGCTTGGAAGTCGTCACTCCATCCAAACAAGTAAAAAGCTGAACAAACTGAAAAATGAATGAAATTAAAAAACCAATGAGAAGGAACCAGTATGAGGAGGGACAACTTAAAATGTAATTGACAAATTGCTGGAGGCTTAGTGTGGACAAGTTTCTGAGTCAAAAACTCCAGGGGATACGGTCAATGGGGTGTGGGACACTTTTGTGAGTTTTACCTCCAGGAGCTTGATGAGATTCTCACAGTGAATACTGGACAAAAATTCCCTCATTCTTCTGGCAGGGGTAGGAAAAAATGAATCATTTTGAAATACACCAAAGCATGCTGTACTTCTTAGCAAGGGCTGCCTTCAGGACCTTGATAAGGACCCCTAACCTGCTGGGGTTTAATCAGAATTGTCCTGGGGGGAGGGAAATACTCAACTTCAGCCCACTCTAACCATTCTGTCCAACTAAAGCAGGGAAGAAAACACTAACAAACACTTGTAAAGTTCACAGTCAGTCCATGGGCACAGGCTCACCTAAACACCTAATCTTAGGACTACAGATGAGTAAGTAGTCCCCTACTATTTATGGGGAACTTCCTTTTCCCTCACACCTTAGGACTACATCACTAACGGTCTATTTATCACAGTTCCTTTTACACGGCACATCATGTCTAGCTATCAAGATAAAATTATAAGGCCACGCCTGTAATCTCAGCACCTCAGGAGGCCAAGGCGGACAGACCACTTGAGCTCAGGAGTTCGAGACCAGCCTGGCCAACATGGTGAAATCCCATCTCTACTAAAAATACAAAAAATTAGCCAGATGTAATGGCTCATGCCTGTAGTCCCAGTTATTTGAGAGGCTGAGGCAGAAGAATCGCTTGAACTTGGGAGGTGGAAATTGCAGTGAGCCTAGATCGTGCCACTGTATTCCTGCCTGGGAAACAGAGAGAGACTCCATCTCCAAAAAAAAAAAAAAAGATAAAATTACAAGGCATACTAAAAAAGCATAGTTTGAAGAAACAGAGCAAGCATCAGAACCAGACAGATATAGCAGAGATGTTGGAATTATCACAGTGAGAATTTAACACAAATATGATACATAGGCTAAGAACGCTAATGGATAAAGTAGATAGCATGCAAGGACAGATAGGAAATGTAAGCAGAGAGAGGGCAATATTAACAAAGAATTAAAAATAAATGTTGGGGATTAAAAAACCACTGTAACAGAAACGAAAAATGTCTTTGATAGGCTTATAGTAGACTGCATATGGCTGAGGAAAATCTCTGAGCTTGAGGTGATTTCAATACAGTTTTGAGTTTTCATCTCAAAACTGAAAAGCAAAGAGAAAAGACACTGGGAAAAGAAAGAACATTCAAGAACTGGGGGGCAACTAGAAAAGGTTTAATGTATGCATAATAAGAATACTAGAAGGATAACAAAAAGATATATTTGAAGCAATATTGACTGATAAATTTTTCCAAATTAATGTCAGACATCACAGATCCAGGAAACTCAGAGAACACCAATCAGGTTAAGTGCCAAAAAAACCAACACCTAGGCATACCACATTGAAACCTCAGAAAATCAAATATGAATTTTTAAATTTCAAACAAAGCCAGAAGAAATAAACACCCAACCTACATAGAAGCAAAGATAATAATTATATGACTTTTTCTCAGAAACCATAAAAGAAAAAAGAGAGTAAAGTGAAATATTTAAACTGTTGAGAGGAAAAAATCAAACTAGAATTCTGTCCCCTGTGAAATGATCCTTCAAAAGTGAAGAAAAAAAATAAAGATTTTTCATACAAATGAAAATTAAGGGAATTTGTTGCCAGTTGACCTGGTCTGCAAGAAATATTAAAAGAAGTTATTCAGTATGAAGGAAAATAGTATAAGTCAGAAGTTCAGGTCTGCAGAAAGAAAGCGCATCAAAGAAGAAATACATGAAGGTTAAATAAAAACTTTTATTTTTCTTATTTTTAATTGATCTAACAACTATTTGTCCAAAGAACAATATCAATAATGTATTCAAGTATAGATGTATGCGTGTGTATGTCTCTGTGTGTGTGTGTGTGTGTGTGTGTGTGTGTGTGTGTGTATGTGTTGATGCTTATATATAAATGAAATGAATGATAGCAATGATACAAAAAACAGGAAGAAGGAATTCGGATTATTTTGTTATAAACTACTCACATCATCCATGAAGCAGTGTACTTTGATTTGCAAGGGGATTTAGAGTAGTGATAAATTAATATTGCAAACTCTAGGGCAAACACTAAACAAGTAAAAAGTAGTATAACTGATATGCTAAGAAAGGAGAGAAAGTGAAATCATTTTATAAAATGCTCGATTGTAAACACAAAAGACAAAAGTAGGAACAGAGAAAAGGGCAACAAGCAGAAAACAGTAACTAATATGGCAAATCTTAATCCAACTATATCAATGATCACTTTGAAGATCAGTGATATAAATATACCAATTAAAAGACAGAGATGTCTGTGTGGGTCAAAAAACAAGATCCAACTATAGGATGTCTACAAGAAATCCACTTTAAATATAAAGACACATACAGATTAAAAGTAAATGGGTGACCAAATATTTAAGGAAGAAATTATACTAATTCTTTACAATCTTTGTCAGAAGACAGAAGCAGACGGAAGACTGTGAAGCTAGTATCACCCTAAACCAAAATCAGAAAAGACGTTACAAGAAAGCTGCAGACCAGTATCTCTCATGAACACAGATACAAAAATCCTTAACAAAATATTAGCGAATCAAATGTAGAAAAAGAATTATACACTATGACCAGGTGGAATTTAACTCAGTTGTGCAAAGATGATTCAACATTAAAAAAATCAACTAATGTGATCTATCATCTCAACCAGATAAAGAATAAAACTAACATTATCATATCAATAGATATAGAAAAAGCATTAGATGAAATCCAACACCCATTCATCCTTGACAGGGACTATTGAAAAAAAAAAAAAAAAAACCCCTACAGCTAACATCATACTCAATGATGAGAAAATAAAGCTTTCCCACTAAGATCAGGATCAATACAGATGTCCCCTCACCTACCATTGGTTCCCTTCCTTCCTTCCTTCCTTTTTTTCTTTCTTCTTTCTTTCTCTTTCTTTCTCTCTTTCTCTTTCTTTCTTTCTCTCTCTCTCTTTTTCTTTCCCTCCCTCCCTTCCTCCCTCCCTTCCTTCCTTCCTTCCTTTCTTCTTTTTTTTTTCACAGGGTCTTGTTCTGTCATCCAGGCAAAAGTGCAGTGGTGTGAACATGGTTCACTGGAGCTTCGACCTCCTGGACTCAAGTGATCCTTCCATCTCAGCCTGCTGAGTAGCTAGGACCACAGGTACGCAACACCATACCCAGCTAATTTTAAAAAGGGTTTTTTTGGAAAGATAGGTCTCCTATGCCCAGGCCAGTCTTGAACTCCTGGGCTCACATGATCATCCTGTCTCAGCCTCCCAAAATGCTGGAATTACAGGCATGAACTACTGCACCTAGCCATACTATTCGTTTTCAACATCATACTGGAAGTCCTAGCTAATGGAATAAGACAAGGAAAGCAAATTAAAAGTGGAGTGATAGGAAGGAAGAAATAAAACTGTCTTTGTGGTAAATGACATGATTGTCTATGTTGAAAATCTGAAAGAATTTCCCCCAAACTCTTGGGATTAGCCAGGTGTGGTGCCTCATGCCTGTAGTCCCAGCTACTTGGGAGGTTGAGGTGGGAGGATTACTTGAGCCCAGGAGCTTGAGGCCAGCCTGGGCAACACAATTAGACTTTACCTCTTAAAACAAACAAAAACTTGGGCCGGGCGCGGTGGCTCAAGCCTGTAATCCCAGCA
>NW_022436962.1:29125826-29184268 GCF_009761245.1 Sapajus apella
AAAAAAGAAAAAACCCCCGTAAAAAAAAAAAAAAAAAAAAAAAAAAAAAAAAACTCCCAGAACTTTTTCTGCAATTTTAACAAGGTTGCAAGGCATAAGTTTAATACACAAAAGTCAATCTTTCCCTCTATACTGGCCAATAAGTGGAACTTGAAAATAAAAACACAATACCATTTATATCAGCACCCAAAAAAATGCAACAATTAGGTATAAATCTAATGAAACATATACAAACTTTATATGAGGAAAACTGCAAAACCTTGTTGAAAGAAATCAAAGAACTAAATAAATCGTCCATGTTAAGGATAAGAAGACTCAATATTGTCAAGATGTCAGTTTTTGCTAACTTGATCTATAAATTTAGTGCAATCCTAATTTGTCATGGACAAGGTAGCAAAGGAAATGTAATGGAAAAAAATGATAATCTTATCAACAAATGGTGTTGGAATAACTGGACATCAACATGCAAAATAATGTATCTAGACAAAGACCTTATACCCTACACAAAAATTAACTCAAAATGGATCACAGATCTAAACATAAAACACAAAACTATAAATTTCTAGAAGATAACATATGAGAAAATCTGATGACTTTGGGTTTGAAAATAACTTTTTAGATAAAACATCAAAGTCGTAATCCATGAAAGAAAGAAATAATAAGCTGGACTTCACTAATATTAAAATTTTTTACTCTGTGAAACATACTGTCAAGGAAAGGAAAAGCCAAACCACAGATGGGGAGAAAATATTTGCAAAAATATATGTCTGATAAAGGGCTGTAATCCAAAATATAAAAATAACTCTTAAAAAGCAACGATAAGAAAACAACCCAATTTAAAACTAGGCCAAAGATCTTAACAAACAACCCACAAAAGAAGATATACAGGAGGCAAATAAGCATATGAAAATCTCAGCATCATACCTCATCAGGAAATGCAAACTAAAACGAGACACCACTATACAACTATTAGAATGGCCAAAACCCAGAACACTGATAACACCAAATGCTGAGGAGGATGTGGAGCAACAGAAATGCTCATTCTTTGCTGGCTGGAATGCAAAATGTTTCAGCCACTTTGGAAGACAGTTTGGCAGTTTCTTACAAAACTCAACATACTCTTAACATACAATCCAGCACTCACACTCCTTGGTATTTACCCAAGTGAGTTAAAAAAAAAAAATCATGTCCACACAAAACCTGCACACAGGTGTTGATTTATTCATAGTTGCCAAAATTCAGAAGCAACCAAGATGTCCTTGGGTAGATGAACGGATGAATAAACATCCAGACAATGGGATATTATTCAGCACTAGAAGGAAATGAGATAACAAGCCATGAAAAGACATGGAGGAAAGTTGAGTGCATGTTACTGAGCGAAAGAAGCCAATTTGGAAGGCTATCTGCTGTATAATTCCAACTATGTGACATTTTGGAAAAGGCAAAATTGTGGAGACAGTAAAAAGACCACTGGTGGCTAGGGGTTGGTGGGGATGGAGGGGTAAATAAAGAGGATTTTTAGGGCAGTGGAATACTTTATATGACACTATAATGGCACATACATGCCATTGGGTCTTCGTCCAATTCCACAGAATGTAAGACACCAAGAGTGAGCCCTAATGTAAACTCAGGACTTTGGGGGAGAATAATGTGTCAGTGTAGACTGATCAGTTGAAGCAAATGCACCATTACAATGGAAGGTGCGGAAATGCACTGGGAGAGGCTATGCATGTAAGGGGCAGGTTTAAATGGGAAATCTCTATACCTTCCACTCATTTTGCTGTGCTAAAACTGTTGTAAAATATTTTTTTTTAAATACAAGGCATACACTGAGAGACTGAGAGAAAATATTTTCAAATTACGTATCAAACAAAGGACGGATATCCATTTCCTAAAAGAAACAAAAACAAAAACATAAAAACAACCTTTCTAAACTCAATTAGAAAATAATCAAATTTGAAAATAGTGGTCAGCCACAGTGGCTCTTGCCCATAATCTCAGCACTTTGGGAGGCCAAGGTGGGAGGGTCATTTGAGCCCAGGAGTTTGAGACTAGCCTGGATAATATAATGAGACCTCATCTCTACAAAAAATTAAAAGACTAGCTGAGCATGATGACACATGCCTGTGGTCCCAGCTACCCAGGAGACTGAGGCAGGAGGATCACTTGAGCCTGGGAAGCACAGGTTGCCCTGAGCTGAGACTGTGTCACTGCACGCGAGCCTGGGTGACAGAGTGAGACCCCATCTCAAAAAATATAAATATATTTTAACATATATATATATATATATATATATATCGCAAAAGACTTGGATATTTCACTAAAGAAGGTATATGGATAGCAAAAAAATCATATGAGAAGGTGTTTGACATCATTAGTCATTAGTGAATTGCAAATTAAAAGCACAAACTCCTACACATCTTGTAGGACAGCTAAAATACAAAACAATAATAATATGAATGCTGGTGAGATCATGGAGAAACTGGATCTCTCATACAGTGTTGATGGGAATACAAAGTGGTACATCTACTTTGGAAAACAGTTTGGCAATTTTTATAAAGTTAAACATATACCTTAAAACCTTGATACCAGGCCAGGTGTGATGGCTCACGCCTATAATCCCAGCACTTTGGGAGGCTGAGGCAGACAGATCACCTGATGCCAGGAGTTTGAGATCAACCTGACCAAAATGGCAAAAACCCATCTCTACTAAAAACACAAAAATTAGGCTGGGCGCGGTGGCTCAAGCCTGTAATCCCAGCACTTTGGGAGGCCGAGGCGGGTGGATCATGAGGTCAAGAAATCGAGACCATCCTGGTCAACACGGTGAAACCCTGTCTCTACTAAAAAAATACAAAAAATTAGCTGGGCATGGTGGCGTGTGCCTGTAATCCCAGCTACTCGGGAGGCCAAGCCACAAGAATCGCCTGCACCCAGGAGGTGGAAGGTTGCAGTGAGCAAGGTCGTGCCACTGTACTCCAGCCTGGGCGACAGAACGAGATCCTGTCTTAAAAAAACCAAAACAAAAAAATTCTAGAGAAGCTGAACTCTTTTTCTTTAAAAAAAAAAACAAAAACAAAAAAACAACTTTTATGCCACTCTTATTTACCCTAAGAGAAATGAAAATGTATATTCACTCAAAAACTTGTATATGAATGTTTACAGCAGTTCTATTTGTAATTATCAAACACTGGATAGTCCATTCTCACACTGCTATAAGGAACCACCTGAGACTGGGTAATTTACCAAAAAAAGAAGTTTAAATGGCTCACAGTTCTGCAGACTGTGCCGGTGGCGTGGCTGCGGAGGCTTCAAGAAACTTTTAATCATGACGAAGGCGGAGGGGAAGCAAGCACATCCTGAGTGGCTGGAGCAGGAGGAAGAGAGGGAAGGGGGAGGTGCCACACACTTTTAAACAACCAGATCTCGTGAGAACTCACTATCACGAGAACAGCAAGGGGGAAATCTGCCCCCAGGATCCAATCAACACCTACTAGGCCCCTTCTCCAACACTGGGGATTACAGTCTACATAAAATTTGGGCAGGGACACAAATCCAAACCACATCACAACCTAAACGTCCTTCACTGGGGAAGGGATGTACAAACTGTGGTCTATCTATACCATAGAATACTGCTCAGTAAGGAAAAGGAACGGACAATTGAAAGGCACTCCATCAGGAATGCATCTCAAATACATCATGATACATCATGATAAGTGAAAGAACCACGAAGACTCGTATTGTTAGATTCTGTTTATGTAACATTCTGGAAAAGGCAGAACTATAGTGATAGAAAATAAATCAGTGGGCCAGGCACGGTGGCTCACGCCTGCACTTTGGGAGGCCGATGCAGGCAGATCACCAGAGGCCAGGAGTTTGAGACCAGCCTGGCCAACATGGGAAAACCCTGTCTCTAGTAAAAATACAAAAATTGGCCGGGCGCGGTGGCTCACGCCTGTAATCCCAGCACTTTGGGAGGCTGAGGCAGGCGGATCACGAAGTCAAGAGATCGAGACCGTCCTGGTCAGCATGGTGAAACCCCGTCTCTACTAAAAATACAAAAAATCAGCTGGGCCTGGTGGCGCGTGCCTGTAATCCCAGCTACTCAGGAGGCTGAGGCAGGAGAATTGCCTGAACCCAGGAGGCAGAGGTTGTGGTGAGCCGAGATCGCGCCATTGCACTCCAGCCTGGGTAACAAGAGCAAAACTCCATCTCAAAAAATATATATATATACAAAAATTAGCCGGGTGTGGTGCCACACACCTGTAATCCCAGCTGCTCAGGAGGCTGAGGCAGGAGAATCACTCGAACCCAGAAGGCACAGGTTGCAGTGAGCCAAGATCGCAACTGCCCTCCAGCCCGGGTGAAAGAGCAAAACATTGTCTGAAAAAAAAAAAAAAAAAAAAAAAAAAAAATCACCACATTCATGTCATTTTTCTACACTGGGTAGCATTGGCGCCAACTACTAAGTGCATTTTCTTCATTAGTCTTGATATAAATGGAAATGAGACAAAAGTTATTTCCTCCATTTTACTCAGGACTTAATCTAGATGTATCCAGTCAAAGGCAAGTGCCTGTAAGCAGAACCTTTAACTTTTAACAACCTATTTTGTGTGTGTTAAGTTGCAGTTCAAAACAGGGTGAAAAGCCTTGAAACTGTGAACCACTGTGAGCTACAAAGAATGCCAGATTTGATTGGTCCTATAAAAGTGATGTATTGTACATATGTGCATATGATTTGTAAGTATTTTCAGCCTACTGAAAACATTTTAAACATATGAAAATTAGCAGAAATAAAAATGAATGGATAGTAAGGGAAATAACATACTAGATTTGTGGCTTCGTGGAAATAAAGAGAAATTACTTAAACAAATCCAACATTCCGTGTAAATAAAAAGTTAAAAAGAAAAGTCAGCTCTAATTTATCCTAAGTTTGCACTTCTAGAGTCAAAGCACTTTGTTTTTTGTTTTGTCTTGGAATTGGGTCCCTTATATAATGCATGTCAAAATGGCTGGAAAATTATGATTACCTAGTGCTGGCTGAAATTCTTGTCCCACAAAGACAACTCCCTCCTGACTTCCTTTTTTTTTTTTTTTTTTCCTCCATATTTTGGGCACTGTGAGCTAATGGTTGGAACACAGGCAGGCAGGCAGTGTGGCTCTTCAAGAGAGAGAATTCCAGGGTTGGGCCTTTTAAGTTTGCAGGGATGATTAATTTACCAGGTCCTGCTGCCAGAGCCCCTTAAATACTCGCCTGTGGTCTCACACAGGGTGTGGGCAGCAGGAATTTTGCCACAGGCTAGGTTTTCACAGAAGCTCAATCTTGTTAAAAGTGTAATTTGGGTGCTCAAGGAAGAAGAAAAAGTAAATCAAAACACTTTCAGAGACCTAGGCACAACACTAACACCTTTGCTTTGATTGCCTCATCCACAAAGGCAGAATGGCATTATATACATTCAAGTGCCTACCGTCTACAGAAGGTTTTAAAGAAACATGCAGACACATTCTTATCCTACTTCCAGCAAATGTGCTGTTTTAGGTACATAACAACTCCTCAATTTCCCAGTAAGTCATCTATGATGAAGTTCATAAACATAATTAGAAAGTTTCTTTGATAGGGTGTAGTGGTGAATACCCGTAATCCCAGAAATTTGGGAGGCTGAGGTGGGAGGATTGCTTGAGCCCAAGAGTTCAAGATCAGCCTGGGAAACATAGGGAGACCCTGTCTCTATTTTAAAAATAAATACGCCGGGCGCGGTGGCTCACGCCTGTAATCCCAGCACTTTGGGAGGCCGAGGCGGGTGGATCACGAGGTCAAGAGATCGAGACCATCCTGGTCAACATGGTGAAACCCCGTCTCTACTAAAAATACAAAAAATTAGCTGGGCATGGTGGCACGTGCCTGTAGTCCCGGCTACTCGGGAGGCTGAGGCAGGAGAATTGCCTGAACCCAGGAGGCGGAGGTTGCGGTGAGCCGAGATTGCGCCATTGCACTCCAGCCTGGGCAACAAGAGCGAAACTCCATCTCAAAAAATAAATAAATAAATAAATACAAAAAAAAGTTTCTAGAAGAACCTCTTAGGAAGGAATGAGTTCAAAATGGCTAACATAGGTTTTGCCACCTGGGTACTGTGAAAAATTGTTTAAATTGAGTTCCTTAGACGGCTAATACTAAATAATATGAAGCGGCACTTATAAAACAATTAGGGGAATACGTGAAATAATGCTAAAAGTCCTTTTAGGGTGCTAAGTAAACCTTGAGATTTTGACAATACCCCTCCCTATTTCTCAAATACTGTCCCTTCTTGCTGGTACTAGATTCCTTTTTTTTTTTTTTTTTTGAGACAGAGTCTCACTCTGTAACCCAGGCTGGATGCAGTAGCGCTATCACAGCTCACTGCAGCCTCAACCGCCTGGGCTCAATCTCAGCCTCCCAAGCAGCAGGGATTACAGGCACACACCATCATGCCCAGCTAATTTTTTTTAAAAAGTTCTGTAGAGACTGGGTCTCGTTATGCTGCCTAGGCTGATCTAGAAATCCTGGCCTCAAGCAACCACCTCACCTCGGCCTTCCAAAGTATTGGGATTATAGATGTGAGCCACTGCTCCCAGCCCATTTTTCCACCTTTAATCAACCAATTGATTAATATTTATAGAACATTTGCAATATAACTGGCAGTGGAATAAGCAACAGGGAGAATCCAGAAGATACGGAATGCATGGTCCTTACATTCAAGATGTTTATAATCTATTTAGGAAAATCTAAGATTCAAAACAGCAGTAAACACCATATACCTTGGCATTATATATTTATACCCCTGTGCTTTACCAACATAGTCATATCCTGAGCAAGGAAGATGGGTGGAGATCAGAGTGCTTAGGCAAATCTTTAGAAATCTCATCTTTTTCCTGAGGAGAAAAGTGGGGCAAGAAAAATATAAAGCATGGAATCTTGAAATTTGGAGCCTGGAGGACAACAATATCATCTCTCACTAAGCAGGCAATCTAGAATTATGTAACCAAGTTGAATGGGACGAGAGAAGTGAATTTATTAAGATGGGGTGCCTAAAACTGTGCTGTACAATATGGCAGCTGTTAGTCACATGTGGCTATTTAAATATAAATTAATTAAAGTTAGATAAAATTAAAATTTTAATTCTTCAATCTCACTAGCCACATGTAAGTGGTCAATTGCCATATGTGGCTAGTGGTACCATATTGGATAGCACAGATATAAAATGTTTCCATCATTACAGAAAGTTCTCTTGAACAACAGAGTTCTAGAACCACAGAAGTGTGGAGCAAGAGGCAGAAAGTCGTGGCTCAAAAAAATCCCCCAAGTCAACTGGCTGGCGTATACATGATTACCATGACCACAAGTTGTATAAAATCCAAAAGTGGTCTAATGAATTGAACAAGTATACACTGAGCACCTAGTAATACAAGGCTAGGTGATATGAGAGACACAAAAGTAAAGCAGGTTCGAGTCTCAAAGAACTTAACATGAAGAGAGAAAATAAAGGCCTGTACATGAATAACAATAGTGCAAAATAAAAAGTGAGAGGCATCCGAAAGGCTGCAATTAAAGCATGCAGGTGTCGAAAGAAAGGACAGATTACTTCTGCTTGAAGGCTTCAAGAAGACCTCTTAGATAGGCATTATTTGAGCTAAACCTTGAAGAAAGCATTGGGGCACGGTGGAAAAATCCCTGGGGACCAGTAGTCCAGAGATGATCTCTAGGCTCAGTTACGTCCTAATTAACTGTGTGACCTCAGGTAAGCCAGGCTCCAGGCCTCAGTCTCTTTATCAGTTGGGTAACAAAAACAAAGAACTGAATTTCTAGGCAGAGAGATCAATAAAAGCAAAGCAATAAAAACAGGGATAGATTGGTATGTGTAGAGGAAATCATATAGTCGCGTTAATAATGAAGCATAGCCATAGTACAACTATCTTATAACTTGCACCTGGATATTATGATTCTCGCACAACCCAAAGCGTGTATACAAAAATGAAAAGTCAGCATCACACACACACACAAAAGCTGGGTTTTGGTCATGTTCAGATAGTTTAGATCAGATTTGAGAAGCAAAGCAGATAGAATGAAAGTGATTGTATTTGCATTTAAATATGGTTGTTAAGTGGAGCTGGAGAATAACTACTATTTTGGTTCCCTTTGAGAAAAGGCTGTCATTCATGAAATTATGAGCAAGTGCCACACTTCAGGAAACAATAAATAAAATTACAAGACATATCTGAGGAGGAAGAAAAGCAAGTTAGAGTTTGAAGCTGAGAAATCACTATGGAACAGGTAGTTAAAGGATAAAGCTGACATGAAGAGTAAAGCCAAGAACATGGCAAAATAAAATGTAGATCGTATGTGGAATGTGGAGTCCCTTGTTAAGAAGCAAACAGAAAATAGTACATAAGTAAACTACCAGCTCAGCAGGTTTGTTGATCTCTATCTCTGAAGCGAACATGAATATACATAGACAAATATTTGCGTTTTGCAGCTGTACCAAAGCATCTGTCAGTAGATCCATTATCATTTTCTTGTGTATATATTTTTATAAACACATAGAAACATTTGAGTAGGTAAAAACATATGCTTCATGTGTTCAAATATACTAAAATATTTACTTAATGGTTAGAATTAAAAGTTCCTAGTAATTGTTTTTTCTAACCTCACAGCCTCCTACTGGCTAAAGGCACATTTCTCAGTTCCTCCTTTATTTCTCTAAAATCCCGAAAATAAGATCCAGTATAGCCGGACACGGTGGCTCATGCCTGTAATCCTAGCACTTTGGGAGGCCAAGGCGGATGGATCACCTAAGGTCAGGAGTTTGAGACCAGCCTGGCCAACATGGTGAAACCCTATTTCTACTAAAACTACAAAAATTAGCCAGGCATGGTGGCGGGGTCCTGTAATCTCCGCTACTTGAGAGCCTGAGGCAGGAGAATCGCTTGAATCCAGGAGGCAGAGGTTGCCATGAGCAGAGATCACGCCTCTGCCCTCTTGCACTCCAGGCAACAGAGTAAGACTTTGTCTCAAAAAAGCAAAACAAAACAAAAAGATCCACTATAGCTAAGGGAAGACACATCGTTATTATAAATAGAGATATGTGATCACCTACCCATCCAAGTTTTAAAAATAGGCTTAAGTGCTGTTCCCTCCAAGATATGTAGAATTTGCTTTAAAAATAAATATGGGTTGGGCATGATGGCTCACGCCCATAATCCTAGCACTTTGAGAGGCTGAGGTGGAAGGATGGCTTGAGGCCAGGAGTTCAAGACCAGCTGGGGCAACAAATAAGACCCACCCTCATCTCTCCAAAACCAATTTTTAAAAATTGGGTAGGCATGCTGGGACATGTCTGTAGTTCCAGCTTCTTGGAAGACTGAGGTAGGCAGATTGCATGAGCATGGGGGTTTGAGGCTTCAGTGAGTTATGATCGCACCACTGTACCCAGCCTGGGCAACAGAGTGAGACTCCATCTCAAACAACAAATAATAAATAAATAAATAATAAATAAGTATTCTTTTTTATAGTGCAATGATCTGTGATTTTGTAAATGTGCAACGATTTTGTAAATGTGTGGGTGCGATTGTATATTTTTATGATTCCTAATCTCATTTATTGGTGCTCTTTTGTTTCTTTATCAGTCTTATTAAATATTGGGTATTCATACTGGATATTTTTCTTAAAACTAACTTTCATTTGTATTTATTTACTCTATTTTATGACTTTGATTTCTATTGCAGCCTTTTCTGTCTTTATTTTTACTGATGCCTTCTGTTACGGGTCAAATTGTGCCCCCTGCCCAATCTCCGGTTCCAATCTCCAGTACTTCGGAATGTGACTTTTTGTCAACAGGGTCATTGCAGATGCAATTAGCTAGTTGAGATGAGGTCATAGTGGAGTAGGGTGAGCCTCTAATCCAACAAGACTGGTGTCCTTAAAAGAAGAGGGAAATATGGACACAGACATAGACACAGAGGAAGATGATGTGAAGACATACAGGGAAAACATCATGTAAAGACAGGCTTGGTGCATCTACCAGCAGCCAAGGAACATCTGAAGCTGCCAGCAGTTGTGAGAGAGGCATGGAGTAATTCCTTTCCTAGCACTTTCAGAGGGAGCATGGCTCTGCCTATACAGATAATGATGGTTCAACTTATTCAACTACACAATGCTTTAAAAGCAATTCAGTAGAAATTATACTTCAAGTAACCATGTAACAATTCCATTTTTCATTTTCAGTACAGTATTCAACAAATTACAAGAGATATTGAAAAATAGGCTTTGTGTTAGATGGTTTTGTCCAATGGTTGGCTAACGTATGAGTTCTGAGCACATTTAAGGTTGGGTAGGCTAAGCTGTGATGTTTGGTAAGTTAGGTGTATTAAATAAATTTTTTTTTTTGAGGTGGGGTTTCACTCTTGTCGCCCAGGCTAGAGTGCAATGGCACAATCTTGGCTCACTATAACCTCCGCCTCCTGGGTTCACGCAATTCTCCTGCCTCAGCCTCCATAGTAGCTGGGACCACAGGCGTGCACCACAACACCCGGCTGATTTTTATATTTTTAGTAGAGATGTGTTTCACTACATTGGCCAGGCTGGTCTCTGGTCTTGAACTCCTGACCTCAGGTGATCCACCTACCTCGGCCTCCCAAAGTGCTGGGATTATGGACATGAGCCACCTTGCCTGGCCTGATTTGGGATTTTTTAAAAAATCATTCTTACTTTCGGAGGCCCAGATGGGCAGATCACTTGAGGTCAGGAGTTCGAGACCCAACATGACCAACAGAATGAAGCCCCATCTCTACTAAAAATACAAAAATTGGCCAGGCATGGTTGTGGGTGCCTGTAATCCCAGCTACTTAAGAGGCTGAGGCAGGAGAATTGCTTGAATTCAGGGGGCAGAGGTTGCAGTGAGCAGAGATCGCATCGACACACTCCAGCCTGGGCAACAGAATTAGACAGTTTGAAAAAAAAATCCATTCTTATAACCTCTGTTTTATAGTCAATTTTTAACAGGTTTATGGTTGCTGAGGCTAATGATAATGTTTCAACTTATTTTTAACTTTCTTTTTTTCACTTTATGTTTATCATTCTTTGCTTATTTCTTCCCTTTTCCTACCTTCTCTTGTGTTGAAAACATTCTCTATATTCCCTTTTTCTTCTGCTGTTACTTTAGGAGCCAGACATGGTATCTTCTTTAGCAGTTGTCCTTCTATGTTAACTTGCATACAAAACTATTCCATATTCTAAGAACATCTAAACTATTAAATATTCCTTTTTTCCCTGATTTGATACTAATATTAGCCTATCAATCGATCCTCCCTCTCTCCTAACTGCTGTCTCACATTTTTTATCTCTTTGTCTCTCTGTCCTGTCTCTCAGGAAAAATCCTCAGCATCATCTTCAAACCAGTAATTTTCTCTTCAACTATTGCCAGCCTACAGCTTTATCTCATCTATTATATTTTTATTTTAATGACTATATTATTTTTCATTTCCAGTATTTCTTAATTGTTCTTTTTACTATACATCCATTCTGATTTCATTTATGTTGGCTTTTTTTTCATAATGTCTTGCTTTTTAAAAAAAAAAAAAAATAAGTTGGCCAGGCACAGTGGCTCATGCCTGTAATTCCAACACTTTGGGAGGCCGAGGTGGGCTGATCACAAGGTCAAGAGATAGAGACCATCTTGGCCAACATGATGAAACCCCTTCTCTACTAAAAATACAAAACAAACAAACAAAAACTTAGCTGGGTGTGGTGGCCTGTGCCTGTAGTGCCAGCTACTCAGGAGGCTGAGGCAGGAGAATCACTTGAATCCGGGAGGCGGAGGTTGCAGTGGGCCGAGATGGTGCCACTGCACTCTAGCCTGGTGACAGAGACTCTGTTTCAAAAATAAAGAAAAAAATAGTTTTTCCTGCATATGTCTTTTTGCACATTGTAAGCATATTTAAACCTTTTTTCAGATTGTTCTAGAAAATTAATTTCAACAGGAGTAAATTTATGTTATTTTTTTGTTTGTTTTGGCTTTCAAAGCATTGGATTTTGGTTGATGAGCTCATTTTGAGACTAGGCTTGCATTCTCTCTCCCTTTCTCTTCTTTTCTCCACTCCCACTGTGCTTTCTCCACCCTGTCCACTGGCTTTGCGATTTCCTTCATTTTGTACTTGCTCCCTGGGGTTCCAGTTCAGACCCGACTTACTAACGGCGATTCCAAGATCCAGCCCACAGTCATATTGAGGACAGCACAGATTTAGGCACCAAACGGACTGCCTTTCCTGTCACAAGGTTGTATCTGTATCCTCCCTCTTGCCTAAATCCCTAGTTTGCTAAAAGCTGTAGCTTCCGGCAGAAATAGCTTCCATTTCTGCTTCCTTTCAGCAGTAGGAGAAGCCTGCCTTGCCTCCGGCTTCAAGCAGTGAGTCTGGCTTTCAGCCTCCCATCTCGGCATGGAACTCTTTTATTTTAATTTACTCGGGAAGAGCCAAAGTATAACTAATATTGCCTGATTCAGATCCAGAGCCCTATAAGCAAGTGGCTTCTGCTCGTCTCACAGCTTTGTATTTCTGTTTAAAATCTGGGCCACAGATGTGTTTACTTAATTTTTAAGCTTGATAAACTTTATCATTGCTAAGTGTTTGTGTAAAGATACGTCAAAGAACAAACTTTTGGAGCTGTATAGACTAGGTTTGCATGCCGACTTCTTCATAAATTGAAGACTTTGCAAGAAATTCAGTTCAATCTGTAGTTCACCTTTGGATGAGAACAGGATTTAGACTGTAGCTATATGCCGCAACTAAAATAATGTCAAAAGCACAATTATTTTAATGATTTTATCTTAACACCTGATTACCTAGTAATGAATTCACTGGACTATTAAATGATCTAATTCAGTTATCATAGTATTGAAAATATAAAACTTTCCACCTTTCAATTAATTTTTTCTTTTAAGGACATAGTCTTACTCTGTTGCCCAGGCTTGAGGGCATGATCTTGAGTTCAAGTGATTCTCCTGCCTCAGCGTTCTGAGTAGCTGAGATTACAGGCATGTACCACGACACCCAGCTAATTTTTGTATTTTCAGTAAAGACAGGGTTTTGCCATGATGGCAAGGCTGGTCTCGAACTCCTGGGCTCAAGTAATCTGCCTGCCTCGGCCTCCCAAAGTGCTGGGATTATAGGTATGAGTCACTGTGCCCAGCCTCAGTTAATTTTCTTACCTACATTTTTATAGAATAGTAAACATTTTTCAAAAATAAAAAAGATGAGGAAAATGTCATTTCTTAGCCCGTGGATTCTGGAATTTTCTAATGATTATTTTTACCAAGTAAATAAGCCTAGGAGTAAATGAAAAGTGGTTTACTGCTGTGCTTCCTGGAATTTCTTGCAGCCAACGCAGAATTATAGCACCTCAGAGTTGGAAGAAATTCTTCATATGACCACATTTTTTTTTCCCTGTTGATCTGCATCAAATTTGTGAAGGTTAGTGACTAAAAGTCTAAGACTTTAGAGAGTCCTGTGGCAAAGGTAGAAGCCCACTTCAAAGGAAGTTCAGACACCCAGCTGGTTCTTCTGAAGAGAACTTATTTTCATAAAAATTTTCTGATGAGACCAGAGAGCAGAGTTCATTTCCCCCTTCACTTTATTACAAATGGGAGTCATATTGCCAGTGGCATGTTGGTACATGTTTACAGCCAGCTCTCCCAAAAAAACCAACCATAGAAGTGGTTGCTAACTTCCATAGGGTAAATACTCCACCATGGCTACCAATGTGTCATCACTAAACGCAGAATTGGGAAAAGATAACCACATACGTTTCTCTGCACTGATGGGAATCAGTTTCAGCACACTACTGCAACAATACCAAATACAGTAGAAATGTTCCCAACCTCAACTTAACCTCTCAGAAGCATTGGGTATAGTTGCTTGCACCATTAATGAAACACTCTGCCCTTGGTCTTTTTGTCATCACGCTGTCCTCTCAGTTCTCGTATGTCCAGGCTAATCTAAGTCTCATAGCTAACTCCTCTCCTCTGCTTCTACATATTAGAGACACTCGGCACTCCTTCTGGAGCCTGTTTCTTTCTTCTCTCTACACTTTCCCTCAAGTAATCTCATCCAGTCCTGTAGCTTTATTTTTATTTCATCTCATTTCATTTTATGTTATTTTAGTTTTTGAGACAGAGTCTTACTGTGTTACCCAGGCTGGAGTGCAGTGGTGTGATCTCGGCTTACTGTAACCTCTACCTCCTGAGTTCAAACAATTCTCCTGTCTCAGCCTCCCGAATAGCTGGGATTACAGGTATGAGCCATCATGCCCAGCTTGTATTTTTAGTAGAGACAGAGTTTTTCTATGTTGGCCAGGCTGGTCTTGAACTTCTGACCTCAAATAATTACCCACCTCGGCCTCCCAAAGTGTTGGGATTACAGGAGTGAGCCACTGCACCCGGCCCAGTCCTGTGGCTTTAAATATCACCAAAATGCTATTAACGCCCACGTTTTAATCTTCATTCTAGGCCTTTTTTTCTGAGCTCCAGACTTGTGTAGCCAACTGCCTACTCACATATCTGCGGCAACTCAAATTTAACTTATCTGAACTCCTGATCTTACTCCTCCCATCTTCCTTATCTAAATATATGTTACTACCATCTGTTCATTTGCTAAAGCCACAAATCTAGGAGTGACCTTTTCAAATGCCTTCTCCTTTGCTTATAACAGCCAGCCCACTACCAAATACTACTGATTCCACTTTCAAAACATTTCTCAAGTCTATTTCTCCATCTCCAAGTCCTTAGTCTCTCTCAAATGGACTACTGCAACTGAATTGCTACTTGTCATCCCTTCCTCTTTTCCTGCCCCTCCCTCTTTGAAACATAGTTTAAGCCTTGTTAAGGTTGTTATAAAACATCCTTATATGGTTAGTGACTAAAAGGCTAAGACTTTTGACAGTCCTGTGGCAAAGGCAAAAGACTACTTCAGAGGAACTTTAGATACTCACCTGGTTCCTCTGAAGATAATTTATTTTTGTGAAAAATGTTCTGAAAACTTTCTGGTGGGATCAGAGAATAGAGAAGCCCATTTCCCTCCTCCCATATAAGAAGTCTTCATAGGGACTGCAAGCACCTTCACGATCAGATTTAAGTTTAAATCTCCAACCTCGTCTCCGACCGTGCTCCTTACTTACTACACTCTAACCACGTAAGTTGTTTTTGGTTCTTAACCATGTAAATGCCCTCTTGTCTTGGATCTTTCGCATATGCAATTCATTTTCCTGAAATGCTGTGTGTGCCCTACACTACAACCTTCCACCTAAACCTCACCTTTCTGACACTTAACTCATCCTGATTGTCTCGGCTTATCACTGTTTCAAAGAGGCCTTTCTTGGTCCCCTAATCAAAATCCAGTCCCCTCTTGCAGTCTCCCATGGTTTTCCATTTATTTTCCTCATAGCGCTTAATATGGTTTATAATTCTAAGCATTGATTGTGCTCATTTAATGTCTGTCTTCCTCCCTTATACTATCTGCTCCATGGCTGCAAGGATCATGTCTGTTACACTCATTGTACGTCCAAAGCCTATCTAATAGTCAATGCTCAATACTATTGAATTGTTGTTGAATGAAGTAGTAAATAAACAAAAGAATGAAACATCAGATTTTCACATAAGTCCTTTTAGGTTATACATTTGGGACACGTATAAAGGGGAGATTGAAGTGGCTGTTGGCATTGAAGCTTTAGAATGCTGTGATAGAAAAAAAATTTACAGTTCCTCTAATGAGAGGACTGTTACAGCACTATAAAGTGGAATGACTTGTTCTGAAAAGGAAGCCTAGAAAACAAAGAAAGAAAACAATGAACTTTTCTGAGTAGGGGTAAAATTCAAAACAAATGATCAAGAAATAATGCAATCACCAAGTATATCTATTTTATGAAAAGAAGTGCTGGAGGAGAACTCTAGCATAGGGTATAGACCATATGCTCTAAAGCTAGAGTTGATTCTGTCACTTAAATAGCTGTAGGAACTTGAACAAACTCTTAGCCTCTCATTTCCTTCCTCTCTAAATCAGAGACATTAATATCACCAACTTCTTTCTGTGAGATAATCTATCAAAAACACATTCTACCACCGAAGTTACTCTATCTTTAGTTAATTTTTCTGAGCTCCAGTATTTTCATTTATAAAACAATGGATTTGTGCCTGACTTCTCTTAAGAGCCTCCAGTGCAAAGACCCTTTTGTACTCTATGTAGTTGGATGCTCTCAAAGCCATCCCTACTCTCAGTTAACTAGATGAAGGGTGTTGCACTGTAAGGGCCCCTTGTGGTGCATCTGGGCAGGAACAGGGTGTATTGGGTACTGTTTTGTAAGGAGACTGCTTGTCTGGTTTGTCCTCAGCCAGTACAATGGGTTTTAGGATCAACTTTTGAAAATGTTTAAAAGTATTTATGGATTTTTTTCTTTTCAAGAGTAATACATACTAGTAAGTATATTCCATTAGGGCATTATTTATTTATTTTTCTTAAATAGACTATTTTTTAGAGCAGTTTAGATTCACAGCAAAATGAGTGGAGGCCAGGCACAGTGGCTCATGCCTGTAATCTCAGCATTTTGGGAGGCTGAGGCAGGTGGGTCGCTGGAGCCTAGGAATATGAGACCAGCCTAGGCAGCACAGCAAGACCCCATCTCTACTAAAAATAAAAAAAAAATCATCCAGGCATGGTGGCATGTGCCTGTAATCCCAGCTACTTGGGAGGCTGAGGTGGGAGGATCACTTGAATTGGGAAGTCAAGGCTGCAGTGAGCTGTGATTGAGCCACCACACTTCAGCTTGAGTGACAAAGGTTCTATCTTAAAAAAAAAAAAAAAGAGAGACTGGAATGGATACAGAGCTCCCACATATCTTCTAGCCCTGCACACATATAGCCTTTCCTACTGTCAACATCTTCCACCAGAGTTGTATATTTCTTACAACTGATGAACCTACATTGATGACACATCACTATGACACAAAGTCCAGAGTTTACATTAGGGTTCTCTCCTGGTATCCTGCATTCTATGGGTTTGAAGAAATGTATGATGACATCCACCATTATAGTGTCATACAGAGCAGTTTCGCTGCTCTAAAAAATTCTCCATGTTCTGTTTTATCCCTCCCTCCCTGACAATGATCAATGATCTTTTTACTGTTTCCATAGTTTTGCCTTTTCCAAAATGTCATGTAGTTGGAATTATACAGCCTATAGCCATTCAGATTGGCTTCTTTCATGTAGTAACATGCACTTAACTTTCCTCCATGTCTTTTCATGGTTAACTCATTTTCTTCTAGTGCTGAAAAATGTTCCATTGTTTGGATGTACCTATTTATTTATCCTTTCACCTACCAAAGGACATTTGGTTGTTTCTGAATTTTGGCAACTATGAATAAATCAACACCTATGTGCAGGTTTTGTTTGGACATAGTTTTTTTTTAAACTCACTTGGGTAAATACCAAGGAGTGTGAGTGCTGGATTGTATGTTAAGAGTATGTTGAGTTTTGTAAGAAACTGCCAAACTGTCTTCCAGAGTGGCTGAACCATTTTGCATTTCCATCAGCAAAGAGGGAGCATTTCTGTTGCTCCACATCTGCACCAGCATTTGGTGTTGTCAGTGTTCTGGGTTTTGGCCATTCTAATAGGTGTACAATGGTGTCTTGTTGTTTTAATTTGCATTTCCCTGATGAGGTATGATGTTGAGCATCTTTTCATATACTCATTTGTCATCTGTGTGTCTTCTATGGTGAGGTGCCTGTTAAGATCTTTGGCTCATTTTTTTTTTTTTTTTTTTTTTTGAGACAGAGTTTTGCCCTTGTTGCTTAGGCTGGAGTGCAATGGCATGATCTTGGCTCACTTCATCCTCTACCTCCAGAGTTCAAGCGATTCTCCTTCCTCAGCCGCCCACGTAGCTGAGACTACAGACAGGCGCCACTATGCCCAGCTCATATTTTTGTATTTTTTTTTTTAATTAGAGGCAGGATTGCACCATGTTGATCAGGCAGGTCTTAAACTCCTGACCTCCACCCGCCTCAGCCTCCCAAAGTGCTGGCATTACAGGTGTGAGCCACTGTACCTAGCCCTTTGGCTCATTTTTGATGAAGTTTACCATTTTCTTATTTTTAAAAAAATGATCAATGGTTTAGTTTAATGGTTTTTAGTTATAGTCATAGAGTTTTGCACCCATAACCACAATCAATTTTAGAATTTTAAAATTTTATCTCCAAAAGGAAACTCATACTCATTAGAAGAAACTCATCATTCTCCCCTCTCCCAGTCCCAGGCAACCAGTAATCTACAGTTGACCCTGGAACAACATGGGGCTTAAGGGCACTGACTCCCTGTGAAGCTACAAATCTACGTATAACTTAGGACACCCCCAAAATTTAACTACAAATAATCTTCTGTTGACTGGAAGCCTGATAACAATTAACATGTATGTATTATATACTATATGCTTACAATTACAGTAAGTAAAGAAAATTTTATTAAGAAAATCATAAGGAAGAAAAAATATATTTACTATTCATTAAGTGGAAGTGAATCAAAATAGAAGGGATCATCATGGCAAATGGGAGGCAGAACTAGATTGCAGCTCTGACTCGAATGGACAGAGCGGTGTGTGGAGGCTCACATTGTGAATTTTAGCTCCAGAATACCTGCAGAAATAAACCAGGAGTCTTGAGAGGACCCACAGACCCTCTAAAGGAAGCAGACTGCTCCTGCAGGACCCCAGAGACACCCCAAATACTGTGAGTGCCCAGACTGTGGAAGCGGGAAAAGGAGATCCTCCATCCCTGAGCACATACCCCCACTGGGGAAACTGAAGGTCTAGTTTGCGGGAAAAGTTTCTGACCTTACCTGAAGCTGAGTCAATTTAGAGAGTCAAGTGAAATACAGAGGTAGAGGAAGCAGCAGGAAAGGCTCTGGGGGCTCACTGGGTCCCCAAGCAGCCCATTCCTGCCTAGTACCCCAGGGATCCTTTGGGAGGGTGTCCAGAGACATAAGGAAAACATTACAGGGAGAAAAAAGTCTCCAGCTGAACTTTGTAACAATTTGAAACTGGTGAGAAGCCTTCTGGCCAGAACTTGGGGCTGGGGGGGATGCAAATCCAGGGTGCAGACTCCACAGATGGGGGAAGAACTAAAGTCCTTTTCTTTCACAGCCTGGAGGTGGGTAGCCTGGGGCAAGTTCTCAACCTTGCTTTCCCACTGTCTGGAAACAGTCTTGGTGCTGTTAGCAGGGACACAGTGGGAGTGAGACTGGCCCTTTGGATTGTGTAGGAGCTGGATGAGACCTGTGACTGCCAGCTTTCTCCCACTTCCCTGAAAACCTGCATGACTTGGAAGAGGCTGCCATAATCCTCCTAGGCACACAATTCCAGTGACATGGGAACCTCAACCGGATCCCTCACAGCAGCCACAGCAAGACCTGCCCAAGAAAAGTCTGAGCTCAGACACGCCTAGCCCTGCCCCCACCTGACGGTTCTTCCCTACCCACCCTGGTAGCTGAAGACAAAGGGCATATACTTTTGGGAGTTCTATGGCCCTACCCACCACCAATTCCTCTCCATATTACCACAGATGATGGTCTCTGGAAAGTATCACTTCCTGGTAGGAGGCCAACCAGCACAAAAATAGAGCATTAAACTACCATAGCTAAGAACCCTCACAGAGTCCATTTCACCCCCCTGCCCCCTCCACCTCCACTGGAACAGGTGCTGGTATCCACAGGGGAGAGACCCATAGATGGTTCATATCACAGGACTCTGTGCATATAACTCCCAGTACCAGCCCAAAGCCTGGTAGACTTGCTGGGTGGCTAGACCCAGAAGAGAGATGATCACTGCAGCTCGGCTTTCAGGAAGCCACATCCATAGGAAAAGGGGGAGAGTACTGTATCAAGGGATTACCCATGGGACAAAAGAATCTGACCAAGAGCCTTTAGCCCTAGGCCTTCCCTCTCACAGAGGCTACCCAAATGAGAAAGAACCAGAAAACCAACTCTGGTAATATGACAAGATATTACCTAAATGCTCCACTTAAACAATACAGAACTGTAGAATGGATAAGAATTCACTAACCATCTGCTGCCTTCAAGACACTCACCTAACACAAAAGGACTCACACAAAGTAAAGGAGTGGAAAAAGGCATTTCGTGTAAATAGACACCAAAAACAAGGAGGGGTAGCTATTATTATATAAAACAAAACAAACTTTAAAGCAATAGCAGTTTAAAAAGACAAAGGGGGACGTTATATAATGGTAAAAGGCCTTTTCCAACAGGAAAATAACACAATCCTAAACATATATGCACCTAACACTGGAGTACCCAAATTTATAAAACAATTGCTACTGGACCTAAGAAATGAGATAGACAGCAACACAATAATAGTGTGGGGACCTCAATATGCCACTGACAGCACTAGACAGGTCATCAAAACAGAATATCAACAAAGAAACAATGGCTTTAAACTACACCTTGGAACAAATGGACCTAACAGATATATATAGAACATTTCATCCAACAACTGCAGAATACATGTTCTATTCAACACAACATGGAACTTTCTCCAAGACAGACCACATGATAGGTCACAAAAAGAGCCTCAATAAATTTAAGAAAATTGAAATTATATCAAGTACTCTCGCAGCCCACAGTGGAATAAAACTGGAAATCAACTTCAAAAGGAACCTTCAAAACCATATAAATACATGGAAATGAAATAACCTGTTCCTGAATGAGCACTGGGTCAAAAATGAAATCAAGATAGAAATTTCAAAAAGTCTTTAAACTGAACGACAATAATGAAACAATCTATCAAAACCCCTGGGTTGGCAAGGCGTGGTGGCTCATGCCTGTAATCTCAGTACTTTCGGAGGCTGAGGTGGGTGGATCACGAGGTCAGGAGTTTGAGCCTGACCAAATGGTGAAACACTGTCTCTACTAAAAATACAAAAATTAGTCTGGGCCGGGCGCGGTGGCTCAAGCCTGTAATCCCAGCACTTTGGGAGGCCGAGGCGGGTGGATCACGAGGTCAAGAGATCGAGACCATCCTGGTCAACATGGTGAAACCCCGTCTCTACTAAAAATACAAAACATTAGCTGGGCATGGTGGCGCGTGCCTGTAATCCCAGCTACTCAGGAGGCTGAGGCAGGAGAATTGCCTGAACCCAGGAGGCGGAGGTTGCGGTGAGCCGAGATCGCGCCATTGCACTCCAGCCTGGGTAACATGAGTGAAACTCCGTCTCAAAAAAAAAAACAAACAAACAAACAAACAAAAAAACTAGTCTGGCGTGGTGGCGTGCACCTGTAATCCCAGGTACTGGGGAGGCTGAGGCATGAGAATTGCTTGAACCTGGGAGGTGAAGGTTGCCGAGATTGTGCCACTGCATTCCAGCCTGGGTTACAGAGCGAGACTCTGTCTCAAAAACAACAACAACAACAACCACAAAACAAAACCAAACCCTGGGATTCAGCAACGGTGGTGCTAAGAGGAGAGTTCATAGCCCTAAATGCCTACATCAAAAAGACTGAAAGTGCACAAACTGACATTCTAAGGTCACATCTCAAGGAACAAGAGAAACAAGAACAAGCCAAACCCAAACTCAGCAGGAGAAAGGAAATAATCAAGATCAGAGCAGAACTTAATGAAATTGAAACAAAAAATACAAAAGATAAATGAAACAAAAAGCCGGTTCTTTGAAAAGATAAATAACATTGATAGACCATTAGCAAGATTAACCAAGAAAACAAGACAGAAAATCCAAATAACCTCAATAAGAAATGAAATGAAAGATATTACAATTGACACCACTGAAATGCAAAAGATCACTCAAGGCTACTACGAACAGTTTTATGCACATAAACCAAATACTTACAGCCAAGATCTTTGACAAAGCAAACAATAACATAAAGTGGGGAAATGACACCCTTTTCAACAAATGGTGCTGGGATAATTGGCTAACCACATGTAGGAGAATGAAACTGCATCCTCATCTCTCACCTTAAAAAAAAACACAACTCAAGATGGATTAAGGACTTAAATCTAAGACCTGAAACTATAAAAATTCTAGAAAATAACATTGGAAAAATCCTTCTAGACATGGGTTTAGGCAAGGACTTGATGACCAAGAACCCAAAAGCAAATGCAATAAAAACAAAGATAAATAGTTGGGACCTAATAAAACTAAAGAGCTTTTGTACGGCAAAAGGAATAGTCAGCAGAGTAAACAGACAACCCACAGAGTGGGAGAGAATCTTCACAATCTATACATCTGACAAAGGACTAATATCCAGAATCTACAATGGATTCAAACAAATCAGCAAGAAAAAAAACCCAAAAAATCCCATCAAAAAGTGGGCTAAGGAAATAGATAATTCTCAAAAGAAGATATACAAATAGCCAACAAACATATGAAAAAATGCTCAACATCACTAATGATCAGGGAAATGTAAATCAAAATCACAATGCAATACCACCTTACTCCTGGAAGAATGGCTATAATAAAGAAATAAAAAAAACAGTAGATGTTGATGCGGGTGCAGTGATCAGGAGACACTTCTACACTGCTGGTGGGAGTGTAAACTAGTACAGCCACTATGGAAAACAGTGTGGAGATTCCTTAAAAAACTAAAAGTATGCCGGGCGCGGTGGCTCAAGCCTGTAATCCCAGCACTTTGGGAGGCCGAGGCGGGTGGATCACGAGGTCAAGAGATCGAGACCATCCTGGTCAACATGGTGAAACCCCGTCTCTACTAAAACTACAAAAAGTTAGCTGGGCATGGTGGCACGTGCCTGTAATCCCAGCTACTCAGGAGGCTGAGGCAGGAGAATTGCCTGAACCCAGGAGGCGGAGGTTGCGGTGAGCCGAGATCGCGCCATTGCACTCCAGCCTGGGTAACAAGAGCAAAACTCCGTCTCAAAAAAAAAAAAAAAAAAAAACTAAAAGTATGACTACCATTTGATCTAGCAATCTCACTACTGGATATCTACCCAGAGGAAAGGAAGTCATTACACAAAAAAGATACTAGCACTTGCGTGTTTATAGCAGCACAATTTGCAATTGTAAAATCATAGAACAAACCCAAATGCCCATCAATTGAATGGATAAAGAAACCGTGGTGTATATATATACACAACAGAATACTACTCAGTCATAAAAAGGAATGAATTAACGGCATTTGCAGTGACCTACATGAGCTTGGAGACTATTATTCTAAGTGAAGTAGCTCAGGAATGGAAAACTAAACACCATATGTTCTCATTAATATGTGGGAACTAAGCTATGAGGACACAAAGGCATAAGAATAATACAATGAGGCCGGGCGCGGTGGCTCAAGCCTGTAATCCCAGCACTTTGGGAGGCCAAGGCGGGTGGATCACGAGGTCAAGAGATCGAGACCATCCTGGTCAACATGGTGAAACCCCGTCTCTACTGAAAATACAAAACATTAGCTGGGCATGGTGGTGCGTGCCTGTAATCCCAGCTACTCAGGAGGCTGAGGCAGGAGAATTGCCTGAACCCAGGAGGCGGAGATTGCGGTGAGCCGAGATCGCGCCATTGCACTCCAGCCTGGGTAACAAGAGCGAAACTCCGTCTCAAAAAAAAAAAAAAAGAATAATACAATGGACTTTGGGGACTTGGGAGGAAGGGTGGGAGGGGGATGAGGGATAAAAGACTACAAAAACAGCGCAGTGTATACTGCTCAGGTGGTGGGTGCACCTCACAAATCACCACTAAATAACTTACTCATGTAACCAAACACCACCCATACCCCAATAACCTACAGAAAAATAAAAAATAAAATGGAAGTGCATAATCATAAGGTATTCATCTTCATTTTCTTCTCATTGAGAAGGCTGAGGAGGAAAAGAAAGAGGAGGGGTTTGTTTTAGTGTCCAAGGGGTGGTAGAGGCAGAAGAAAATCCACATATAGGTGGACTCATGTAGTTCACATCTATGTTGTTCAAGAGTTAACTGTCCTTTCTGTTTCTTTCTTTTTTTTTTTTTAAGATGGGGTTTCACCATGTTGGCCAGACTGGTCTTGAACTCCTGACCTCAGATAATCCACCCACCTCAGCCTCCCAAAGTGCTAAGATTACAGGCGTGAGCCACCGCGCCCGGCTTGTCCTTTCTGTTTCTATGAATCTGTCTATCCTGGACATTTCATATAAATGGAATAATACCATATGTGGTCTTTTGTGACTGGCTTCTTTCACTTAGCATAATGTTTTCAAGGTTCATACATATTGTAACCTGAATCAGAAATTTTTTATTGCTGAATAGTATTCCATTGTATAGATATACCATTTTCATTCATTCATTAATCTAACAGCTTTTAAGCTAGACTTTCCTCTAATCTGCTAATTTTCACTCATTTTCAACCTCATTTTAAGAACCTCATTACCAATTCCTAAGACTGTGGGAGTTCTTCAGTGTAATTGGGCTGTTCTCAGCTTCCCAACCACTGTTACAACATTTGGCACTCTCAGGTCTTCTAATTCAGTTATCATTTGTCCCAGTGCTTTCAGGCATCCAAAATTTTGTTTTTGCTTTCTCCTTTCATCTTTGTCCCTGTGGTTTATGTCTTTTTTGTGTTTCAAAATCCCTTTAATTACTCTTTAAAATAACTTGAGAATAAGGGTTAATACATGCATTTTGTGTGCATCTTTAAAATTTCTAATATCTAATTTCTAATTTCTAATATTATTATTATTTCTAATAATAACAGACGGTTTTAATCTGATTTATAAAATCAATACAAATAGTATAAAATTACTATTTTTATGATATGCCAACATGATAAAAAAAAAACTATAAACAGTGAACTTAGACAAATACATGCAAACATGAAGCTGTAAATGACACACAATGTGGCTCTGGTTTTCATTTTAGACAAGCATGATGGACAGAAATTTCTTTCTCTTGTTCCTTTTTGATCCTTCCACTGCCACTGGTCATCTACTGATCTTTTCTGTCACACACATTGCCCTATATCCCACACTTTCCTTTATCAATAAGTCCTATTCCCGGTATTAAGAATTTCATATAGGCATACCTTGGAGATATTGCAGGTTTGGTTCCAGACCGCTGCAATGAAGCTAATATTGCAATAAAGTCAGTCATACGGACATTTTTGTTTCCTAGTGCATATAAAAGTTATGTTTATACTATACTGTAGTCTATTAAGTGTACAACAGCATTATGTCTAAAAATGTACATACTTTAAAAATACTTTAATGCTAAAAATGCTAATGATAATCAAGTTTTCAGCAAGTCATAATATTGCTGGTAAAGGGTCTTGACATTGATGGCTGCTGACTGATCAGGGTGGTTGTTGCTGAAGCTTAGCATGTATATTCGTTGGGGTTCTTCAGAGAGATAGAACCAATAGGGTAGACAGATAAATGAGAGGGGATTTATTAGGAAGATTGGTTTACATGATTATGGATGCCAAGAAGTCCCACAATGGGCTGACTTCAACCTGGAGACTCTGAGATGCTGGTAGCATGGCTCAGTCCAAGTCTACAGACCTCAGAACCAGGGAAGTGGATGATGTAACTCTCCACATGAAGTCAGATGCCTGAGAACAGGGAAGGCCACTAGTTTGAGTCCTTGAGTCCAAAGACTGGAGAGCCTGAAGTTGTTGTCCAAGGATAGGACAGGAAGAGTGTATTTCAGCTCCAGCAGACAGCATAACATCTGCCTTTTCTGTTTTGATTTCTCCAGGCCCCTGGAAGATTGGATGGTGCCTGCCTATATGAAGGGTGGATCTTACCCATCTCATCCACTCTCCTCTAGAAAAACCCTTACAGACACACCCCAAAATAACACTTTCAGAGGTTTCTATGTTTCCTTAATCCAGTCAAGTTGAAACCTGAAATTAACCATCATCACAGGGTGGCTCTGGCCATTTCTTTTTTCTTTTTTAACAGTTCAGAATTCATCTTTATCTTCTACCTGCCTCATCAGTGGAAGTTTAAAGTCATGAATTTTTTAGACACTGATACCTGTGTACATAGACAAATAAACTCATAATAGATGACAACTAATTTTTTTAAAGTCCAGGTAGAGAAGGAAACAATCATTTTGAACTAAAATCTTTCTATGTTTTTTGATTACTATTCAACTTATTGTTTAGCAAAAAGCAGTTTCCATAGTGTTCATCTCAAATCTTATTGCTGTTACAGTGATCTGTGATCAGTGATCTTCAACGTTACTGTTGTAATTGTTTTGGGGAGCCATGGGCAGCACCCATATAAGAAGATGAAATTGATCAACAAATGTGTGTGTTCTGATTGCTCCACCAGTTGGCTCCTTCCACTGACTGGGTGTTCCGTTTCATTCCCTCTCCCCAAGGTTCTCCCTATTCCCTGCGATACAACAATATTAAAATCAGGTCAATTAATAACCCTACAGTGGCCACTAAGTGTTCAAGTCAAGAAAGAGTTGCACATCTCTCACTTTATTTAATTCTTTTTGAGACGGAGCCTCGCTCTGTCGCCCAGGCTGGAGTGCAGTGGAACAATCTCACCTCACTGCAACCTCCACCTCCCTGGTTCAAGTGATTCTCCTGCCTCAGCCTCCCAACTAGCTGGGATTAAAGGCATAAGCCACCACACCCAGCTAATTTTTGTATTTTTAGTAGAGATGGGGTTTCACCATGTAGGTCAGGCTGATATCAAACTCCTGACCTCAGGTGATCCACAGGCTGGGCATGGTAGCTCATACCTGTAATCCCAGCACTTTGGGAGGTCAAGGTAAGAGAATCCCTTGAGCCCAGGAGTTCAAGACCAGTCTGGGCAACACAGTGAGAGCCTCAACTCTAAAAAATGAAGTTAAACAAGGTATGCCTTTAATTGCAGAGCATTCCCAATCGATCAGCCCATCTCTGCTCCTATAAGTAGGCTCTTTGTCACAGTCTATGGTTCTAGCTATGCACATTCACAGTTCCCTCTTGAATGATTCTACCTTTCAATGAAACATAGTGAGATCTGCTTAACTCTAAGATCCCATAAAAATGACTTTGGAATGTGCCTTTTGCCTGGGAACGGCTTTTTCAGTTGTTGCTGCTGCTGCTGTGTAATACGGTAGGTTACACAGACTACCTGTTTTTTGTTAAAGAGAATGACTTCCAAATTCAGTAGGTGCTTCTTGAAAATGGTTCTCCATGATGGAATAATAATTGATTCCAATATTTTTAATTCTTATGCATGTGACATATGACATGCAACATGAGACACAGTTCCTATATTTTATATTTGTTGTTTGTTCTGCAATCTTTTCATAGATGGGATTAGGTAGCACATTACCCTGTTGCATCTGAATTATATGTAATATGTTATAAATTAGAATCATCCACTGTAAGATGATTTTAACCTTGACTCTGCCCTGGCAGGTAATAATTATTTTATTACAGCATTCTGTCTCTAGTCACTCTGCATAGTGTTGACTCTCGGTTTGAAGTCACACCTTATGCCTGTGGTTCAGTATGCATCTTTGGGCCTCAATATCTTAGAAAAACTTAGCTTAGTAGGCTGGATTTACAGACCTGGGAAGACATGGAAATTTCAAGTTTCTCATCCAGAATCTTCTTCCAACTTGCTGTGTGGCCTTCCAGGCGTCATTTTATACTTGCTCGGTCATTTCTTCATTTCAGCGTGGAAACGGAGCCCATTAGCTTCTCAATGACATTGTAAGAAAGGGGAGAACAGTGATCAATAAGCAAACAAACTGAAAAGTATCAACATCCCCTCAGTAGTTCTGACCTCTGGTGAAAAAAAGGAACAAGGCAGTACCGGAAACCCAGCGTGTATATAGCCAAGACCAAAGGCTTGTTGTTGTCATAAAGAAAAAGGGACAATGTCTGATTTTAACATTCTCACACTCCAAACCACAGTATTCCAAGCCTCTGTCCTGTAGCCAAGCCTGAGGGTAGCAGCCAGGTCTAGAGGGAAGTTTCCAGAAAGCAGATTTTGGCAAAGGTTGCCTTTAAACCTGCAGAGAATTCCAGTTTTTGGTTTTTTTTTTTTCTTAAGGACATTTTCATTTCTTTTGCCACAGAATTTCATGGACTATGTTTCTTTCCTTTTCAGGTCACAGTATATAGACTTTTCACAGTCAAATGTGAGGAGTAGACATATTTCTTGAGTGTTTTTTCATTCTTTCCTTACAAAATTCTTTCAACTTGGAGGTGGAGCCAAATTCTAAGATGATATTTTCAGAGAATCATTTTTCTTATGTGATCATTAAATTACCTCAGAGAAGGAACGAAATATTAAAGTTCACTCTCTGACTGCTTTGAGAAGAGGCTCACACATGCCAAGTGAAAGTAATAATTATTTATTTTAATTACATTCCCTGGACAAACGGCCCCCGTGGCCCAGAATGCTGGCACCCGGAGATGGCAGAGGGCCCTGGGTCTGGATAGTTTTGTAAACCAAAAGAAAAAAAAAAAAAAAGAAAAGGAAAAAGAAAAAACCACTGCAAGTGCACTGGTTTTAGAGGAATGTTCAAGAAAATTGCCCTTCTTCTCCTCACAACATGTGATTATAGAAAAATAGAAGTCCCTGCATTCCAATCTGATTTTCATTTAACTCTCCAAGCCTGTAAATTTTGCCATGAGGTAAGGGGCTGATTCAGAGCTCCAAGATCCTTTTGGTGCCACAGACAGTATTTCAAAATGCATATGCCTTTGGGTTTCTCAGTGTTATTCTGCCAGGGTCATGGAATAAATGGGACTCTGTCTGATGAGAACTCCCAGTCCTGGTAAACAAGAACCAGGACGCCTGGTGGTCAAAGTAGCTGCCTTGTGTTTTAAAGGTTAGGAGTTCAAATCTTGTGGGTTTGTGCTTGGGTTAAAGTATGCTCATATCTAGGTTGACGAAGCAATAACGTTGCACAACAGAATCTGGCTTACCCACAACTAAGTTCTGGTTACAATTAATTAAATACATACTTTCTATGGAATTCTTTACCTTGTAGATCGTGGACAAAGTGTCCACATTCCAGAGGGCACAGGAAAGCTTTACTTTCCAAACTTCCTGCACTGTACAGTGTCTTTAGACTTGAATTCCACCACATAGGCATGGAGTTCATATTTGTCACATTCCTTAAATTCTGATAGACCTATAGCCCCAGGCCTCCTTTCTCCTCTTTTCTTTTCTCCTGATTTTCCAGGGAGATAATAATTTACAGTTTTTTTTTTTAAACAGAGTCTTGTTCTGTCACCCAGGCTGGAGTGCAGGGGCGCCATCTTGGCCCACTGCAACCTCCGCCTCCCCGGCTCAAGCAATTTTCCTGCTGCGGCCTCCCAAGTAGTGGGATTACAGGCACGCCCACCATGTCCAGCTAATTTTTGTATTTTTAGTAGAGACAAGGTTTCACCATGTTGGCCAAGCTGGTCTTCAACTCCTCACCTCAGGTGATATGCCCACCTTGGCCTCCCAAAGTACTGGGATTAGAGGCATGAGCCACTGTGCTGGCCTAATTTACAGCTTTGAAGACATGTTCTTTGCATAGATGACCCATTGGAAATAGGCCCCATTGATAGAAAATATAACTTGTATTAGTGCCTGTAATTGTAGTGGTCCAATCTTTGTAATGCCTTGTTTCTAAAGCATTTCAATGTTTATGAAACATATATACGATCTCTTTTTATACTTAGTGTCTTCGAATATGGTAAATATTGTTCCCATTTTGTGGACAAGACAAATGAGAACCAGAGAGGTTAAGAGCTTGTTTAAAATTATTCAACCAAGTTAATGTCAGAGCTGGTACTTGAACTCAGGCCTCTACAAGTCTAAATGTTTTCAATGATAGTAGAATTGCCTCTAACGACAAAACATTGTTGTAGAATCATATTGATGTTCCAGATTTTGTTGCTAGTCCTACTTCATTGAGCTACGCTTGGTAATGCCACTGCCATCTTGGAAAGAAAATACTTGCTGAAATTCCCCATAGATGCTGAACACTCAGAAAGTGCCAATAGTTGCACTGATTTTATTAAACACCCACAAATAAAGGAAAATAACTAACCCGCTGTGTCCCCATCTAACAATCCCTGAAATTAGAAATATCCCAGTATTGTGACCTGAAGTTGCCTCAGCAGGAAGTCTGTTTTTTAAATTAGGGCTCCAGCCATTTTCTTTCCAGTAGTTCTTATTGCCAATGGGGCTTTGAGCAAATAGTTCCCAGGAAAGCTATCTTTATCTACTTGAGATGAAGACAATAATGATACCTGCTTCCTGTCTACCTGGCAAATGTGTTGGGAAAAGCAACAAGATCATGTCTGCCATGTGCTTTGAATGCCTAGAGAGAAAGATAGGGTTTATGAGCAAGGCTGTAATTACATTGAGTCAGCCGTGATATCATCGTCTATATTATATATATGTGGTTGTTGCCTAAGTCACTGCTGAACATAATTTGGCTCTCATGTTTGATGTTTTAAGGACATGATGATATTACAATAAGTTAGCAGAAGACCGTAAGTTGGGGAAGGAAGGCATCCTTTTCTTTTTAAAATTCCTGTATGACTGAAATTTATTTTAGGGTATCTTCTCCAGCTGGTCCTACAATTAGGCCTGCTTCCAATGTTCACAAAGTGCTCCTTCCATGTCTTCATCAGTCAAGTACTGTAATTTCTCCTCTAGTCAGTCCAGGATGCTACAGCAGAAGGGTGACCTGGAGAAGAGAGAAAATGTGTCCAACTTTAGTGAGGGACCACTACAATTTAAAAGCCCAAACAGAGGATTTCTATGACTATGCTTCTAGAAAACCTATGCCTGTCAGGCCAGTTCCCATAAAGCAATGTCCGGTCCCACACCTAACAGGGCCACACCGGATGATCTGCCCCCAACCACCATTTGAAATTGTTTAAAATAATAATTCTAGATAGGGCACGGTGGCTCACGCCTAATCCCAGCACCTTGGGAGGCTGAGGCTGGTGGATTACCTGAGGTCAGGAGTTTGAGACCAGCCTGGCCAACACACTATCTCTACTAAAAATACAAAATTAGCTGGGCGTGGTGGCACATGCCTGTAGTCCCAGCTACTCAGGAGGCTGAGACAGAAGAATCACTTGAACCCTAGAGGCGGAGGTTGCAGTAAGCCGAGATCGCATCACTGCACTCCAGCCTGGGCGATAGAGTGAGACTCCATCTCAAAATAAAAACAAAAAAAACAAAATCAGAAACAAACAAAAAAAGAATAATTCTAAAACCACTCATGGCAATTCAAGCACCTTTTGGAATGTCAGGCATGCCTGGGGCACTTGAGATATAGACGTTAAAACATTATTCCTGGACCAGGCACTGTGGCTCATGCCTGTAATCCCAGCACTTTGGGAGGCCAAGGTGGGAAGATCTCTTGAGCCCAGGAGTTCAATATAGGGAGACCCTGTCACTACAAAAAATTTAAAAATTAGCCAGGCATGGTGGTGTGTGCCTATAGTCCTAGCTACTTGGGTAGCAGGGCTGAGGTGGGAGGATTGCTTGAGCCCAGGAGGTCAAGGCTGGAGTGAGCCATGTTCATGCCACTACACTCCAGCCTGGGTGACAGAACGAGATCCCATCTCAAACAAACAAACAAACAAACAAACAACACAACAACAATAAAAACCTATTACTTAGGGAAATCACTGTCCAAGGAGGAGATACTTGGAAAGGACCAGCACCCAGTAAAGTGCCTGAGACACAGTAGGACCAGAAGAACACTTGCGGAATAAATGGGCAATAATGTATTGCAGGGTGATAAGGACCATAATAATGAAAGCACAAAATGCCATGGGAGAATGTTAGCACCCACCTAACTAAGAGTGGTAAGAGGAGAAAGGAGAGTGCATGGAAGACCATGTGCAACAGCTTCACATAGGAAAGAGTGGGCAAGCCCTTGGTTTACAATAACAGCATAGAGTGTCAGGCTTTTTATTCTATTCTAGTTCACTTCAAACAAACAAACAAACCTCCAGTACGGCCCACTAAAGGTTTCAAGCATGTGAAAATTCTACATTATTAGAAAGGATTTTCTCTTCTCTTCTACCTGTCGGCCTTGGAGCCAAGGACTAGACAACAGAATCAAAACGTTTGCTTGGGAGTTCTTAAATTTCTGCCAGTGAGCACAATTATTTCCACCCTATCTCATTATTTTGTTTGCATTCATGAGCAACTGTCTGTATTAGTTTCCTATGGTTGCTGTAAAACATTGCAACAAATATGAAAACCTAAAACAAATATATTCTCCCACGGTTCTGGGGGCCAGAAGCCTGAAGTCAGTTTCAGGGAGCTGAAATCAAGGTGCCGGCAGGGCAGAGCTCCCTCCCAAGGCTCTAGGCGAGAATTCGCTCTTTGCCTTTTCTCCCAGCTTCTAGTGGCTGCTCCTCTCCTTGGCTTGTGGCCACATCACTCCAGTCTCTGAGTCCCTGGCCACACTGCTTTCTACTCTTCTGTCGGTGCCCCATCTTCCTCTTCCTCCCTCTTATTTAAGGTTCACCTGGCTAATCCAGCATAATCTCTCCATCACAAGATCTATAATTTAATCACACCCGCAACATCCTTTTTTCTTGCTATATAGCATTTGCAGGTTCCAGTGATTAGGACGTGACTACATTTAGGAGTTGAGGGTCATTATTCAGTCTACCACGCCATCTCTGTCTGAATCACTGAGTCTCCAGTATAAACCTGTTGAATATCTCAGTTGAGTTTCTCTTTGCTTTTTTTTTTTTTTGAGATGGAGTTTCGCTCTTGTTGCCCAGGCTGGAGTGCAATGGCGTGATCTCGTCTCACCGCAACCTCCGCCCTCTGGGTTCAGGCAATTCTCCTGCCTCAGCCTCCTGAGTAGCTGGGATTACAGGCAAGTGCCACCATGCCCAGCTAATTTTTTGTATTTTTAGTAGAGACGGGGTTTCACCATGTTGACCAGGATGGTCTCGATCTCTTGACCTCGTGATCCACCCATCTCGGCCTCCCAAAGTGCTGGGATTACAGGCTTGAGCCACCGCGCCCGGCCTTCTCTTTGCTTTCATTCAAGAAGGCAGAATAACTCCTCTCCTCTTTCTTTAGGGGAGAAGAGAATGGGCAAGAGGATGGAAGGGAAATTTTGCTGAGCACCTACATTTACATACACTCCTCATAGCAAGATTGTGCTATTATCACCATTTTCCAGATGACAAAGGTGAGGCTCAGTGGGGCTGAGTGACTTGCCCAGGTTCTCCCAGGGAGTACGTAGGAGAGGCAGAATTTGAACATGGATCTGTCGGATTTCAAAGCCCATGTCCCTTCTGTTATATCAGCATTCCTCAAATTTCAGGAACGCACCAACACCTCGTAAAGAAAAAAAAAGATCCACCAGCCCCAGTTTGAGAAAAAACTGATTTAAGAAACGAAGTTTTATTCTATAAAAACATAAATTTTACTTATTTATTTATTTTTTATGAGATAGGGTCTTGCTCCGTCACCCAGGCTGAAGTGCAGTGGCACCATCATAGCTCACTGTAGCCTTCAACTCCTGGGCTCAAGCAATCCTCCAGCCTTAGCTTCCTGAGTGGCTGGGACTGCAGGAGCACACCACCATGACCAGCTAATTTAATTAACTAATTATTTATTTTTATTATACTTTAAGTTCTGGGGTACATGTGCAGGTCGTGCAGGATTGTTATACAGGTATACACATGCCATGATGGTTTGCTACATCCAACCCCCGTCACCTATATTAGATTTTTTTTTTTGAGACGGAGTTTTGCTCTTATTACCCAGGCTGGAGTGCAATGACACGATCTCGGCTCACCGCAACCTCCGCCTCCTGGGTTCAGGCAATTCTCCTGCCTCAGCCTCCTGAGTAGCTGGGATTACAAGCACACGCCACCATGCCCAGCTAATTTTTTGTATTTTTAGTAGAGACGGGGTTTCACCATGTTGACCAGGATGGTCTCGATCTCTTGACCTCATGATCCACTCGCCTTGGCCTCCCAAAGTGCTGGGATTACAGGCGTGAGCCACCGCGCCCGGCCCTATATTAGATATTTATGCTAATGCTCTCTCTCCCCAATCCCCCCACTCCCTGCTATCCTTTCCCTAGCCCCACCCCAACCCCCAACAGGCCCCAGTGTGTGATGTTCCCCTCCGTGTCCATGGGTTCTCATTGTTCAACACCTACCTATGAATGAGAACATGAGGTGCTTAGTTTTCTGTTCTTGTGTCAGTTTGCTGAGAATGATGGTTTCCGGATTCATCCATGTCCCAGCAAAGAACATGAACTCATCCTTTTTCATGGCTGCATGGTATTGCATGATGTATATGTGCCACATTTTCTTTAGTCTGTCTATCATTGATGGGCATTTGGGTTGGTTCCAAGTCTTTGCTATTGTAAACAGTGCCAAAATGAATGTACATGTACATGTGTCTTTGTAATAGGACAATTTATAATCCTTTGGGTATATACCCAGTAATGGGATGCTGGGTCAAATGGTATTTCTATTACTAGATTGATCCTTGAGGAATCACCACATTGTTTTCCAAAATGGTTGAATTAATTTACACTCCCACCAACAGTGTAAAAGCTTTCCTATTTCTCCACGTCCTCTCCAGCATCTGTTGCCTCTAGATTTTTTAATAATTGCTGTTTTAACTGGAGTGAGATGATATCTCAGTGTGGTTTTGATTTGCATTTCTCTAATGGCCAGTGATGATGAGCATATTTCATATGTTTGTTGGCCACATAAATGTCTTCTTTGTACATCTACTAGACATACAAAGCTCCTCTTTGTACATCCAGTAGAATTCAGCTGTGAACCCGTCTGGTCCTGTACTGTTTTGGGTTAGTAGGCTATTAATTGCTACCTGAGCTTCAGACTTTGTTATTGGTCTATTCAGGGATTCAACTTCTTTCTTAGTTTAGTCTTGGAAGGGTGTAAGTGCCCAGGAATTTATCCATTTTTTCTAGATTTACTGGTTTATGTGCATAGAGGTGTTTGTAGCAATCTCTGATGATAGTTTGTATTTCTGTGGAATTGGTGGTGATATCTCCTTTATCATTTTTTATTGCATCTATTCGATTCTTCTCTCTTTTCCTTTTTATTAGTCTGGCTATCGGTCTATTTTGTTGATCTTTTCAAAAAACCAGCTCCTGGATTCATTGATTTTTTTGAAGAGTTTTCTGTGTCTCTGTCTCCTTCAGTTCTACTCTGATCTTGGTTATTTCTTGTCTTCTACTAGCTTTTGAATTTGTTTGGTCTTGCTCCTCTAGTTGTTTTAATTGCATGATAGGGTGTCAATTTTAGACCTTTCCTCACTTCTCATGTGGGCATTTGGTGCTATAAATTTCCCTCTATACACTGCTGTAAATGTGTCCCAGAGATTCTGATACATTGTGTCTTCAATCTCATTGGTTCCGAAGAACATCTTTATTTCTATCTTCATTTGACTATTTATCCAGTAGTCATTCAGGAGCAGGTTGTTCAATTTCCATGTAGTTGTGTGGTTTTTAGTGAGTTTCTTAATCCTGAATTCTAATTTGATTGCACTGTTGTCTGAGAGACTGTTTGTTATGATTTCCATTCTGTTGCATTTGCTGAGGAGTGATTTACTTCCAATTATGTGATCAATTTTAGAATAAGTGTGATGCGGTGCTGAGAAGAATGTATATTATGTGGTTTTGGGATGGAGAGTTCTGTAGATGTCTATTAGGTCTGCTTGGTCCAGATCTGAGTTCAAGTCCTGGATATCTTTGTTAATTTTCTGTATCATTGATCTCTCTAATGTTGACAGTGGAGTGTTAAAGTCTCCCACAATTATTGCGTGGGAGTCTAAGTCTCTTCATAGGTCGTTAAGATCTTGCTTTATATATCTGTGTGCTCCTGTATTGTGTGGATATATATTTAGGATAGTTAGCTCTTCTTGTTGCATTGATCCCTTCACCATTATGTAATATCCCTCTTTGTCTCTTTTGATCTTTGTTGGTTTAAAGTCCATTTTATCAGAGACTAGTTTTGCAACCCCTGATTTTTTTGCTCTCCATTTGCTTGGCAAATCTTCCTCCATCCCTTCATTTTAAGTCTATGTGTGTCTCTGCATGTGAGATGGGTTTCCTGAATACAGCACACTGTTGGGTCTTGACTCTTTATCCAATTTGTCAGTCTGTGTCTTTTGATTGGGGCATTTAGCTCATTTACATTTAAGGTTAATATTGTTATGTATGAATTTGATCTTGCCATTTTGATGCTAGCTGGTTGTTTTGCCCATTAGTTGATACAGTTTCTTCATTGTGTCAATGGTCTTTTACCATTTGGTATGTTTTTGCAGTGGCTGGTACTGGCTGTTCCTTTCTGTGTTTAGTGCTTCCTTCAGGAGCTCTTGTAAGGCAGGCCTGGTGGTGACGAAATCTCTCAGCAATTACTTGTTCATAAAGGATTTTATTTCTCCTTCACTTATGAAGCTTAGTTTGGCTGGATATGAAATTCTGGGTTGAAATTATTTTCTTAAAGACGTTGAATACTGGACCCCACTCTCTTCTGGCTTGTAGGATTTCTGTGAGAGGTCCACTGTGAGTCTGACAAGCTTCCCTTTGTGGGTAATCTGACATTTCTCTCTGGCTGGCCTTAGCATTTTTTCCTTCATTTCAACCCTGGTGAATCTGATGATTATGTGTCCTGGGGTTGCTCTTCTTAAGGAATAACTTTGTAGTATTCTCTGTATTTCCTGAACTTGAATGTTGGCCTGCCTTGCTAGGTTGGGAAGGTTCTCCTGGATAATATCCTGAAGACTGTTTTCCACCCTGGATTCATTCTCCCTGTCACATTCAGGTACACCAATCAAATGTAGATGAGGTCTTTTCACATAATCCCATATTTCTTGGAAGTATTGTTCATTTCTTTTCGCTCTTTTTTCTCTTATCTTGCCTTCTCATTTTATTTCATTAAGTTGATCGTCAATCCCTGATATCCTTTCTTCTGCTTGATTGATTCAGCTATTGAAACTTGTGTATGCTTCATGAAGTCCTCATGCTGTGTTTTTCAGCTCTATCAAGTCATTTATGTTCTTCTCTAAGCTAGTGATTCTAGTTAGCACTTCATCTAACCTTTTTTTCAAGGTTCTTCGTTTGTTTGCATTGGGGTAGAATATGTTATTTTAGCTCAGAGAAGTTTGTTATTACCCACCTTCTGAAGCCTGCTTCTGTCAATTTGCCAAACTCATCTTCCATCCAGTTTTGTTCCCTTGCTGGTGAGGAGTTGTGATCACTTGGAGGAGGACAGCGTTCTGGTTTTTGGTGATTTCATCCTTTTTGCACTGGTTTCTTCCCATCTTCATGGATTTATCTACCTTTGATCTTTGAATTTGGTGACTTTCAGATGGGGCCTCTGAGTAGATGTTCTTTCTGTTGATGTTGAAGCTATTTCTTTCTGTTTTTTAGTTTTCCTTCTAACAGTCAGGCCCCTCTGCTGCAGGGCTGCTGGAGGTCCACTCCAGACCCTGCTTTCCTGGGAATCACCCACAGGGGCTGCAGAACAGTAAGGATTGCTGCCTGTGCCTTCCTATGGTATTTTCATCCCAGAAGAGTACCTGCCAGATGTCAGCCAGAGCTCTCCTTTGTGAGGTGCCTCTTTGGTTATACAGGGGTCAGGGAGCCACTTGAGGAGGCAGTCTGTCCTTTATCAGAGCTCAAGTGCTGTGCTGGGAGCTCTGCTTCTCCCTTCAGAGCTGCTGGGCAGGGACATTTAAGTCTGCTATAGTGTAACTCAAAAGCACCCCTTTTCCCAGGTGCTCTGTCCTGGGAAGGTGGGGCTTTATTTGTAAGTCCTTGATAAGCTGCCTCCTTTTTCAGAGATGTCCTGCCCAGTAAGGAGGGAGTCTAGTCACAGTCTGCCTGCAAAGGGGTTGCTGAGTTGCCATGGGCTCTGCCCTGCTGCTGTGTAAACTTCCTTGCAATTTTATTTACACAGGAAAGGTTAGAACTGCCTTGGGAATGGCAGACGCACCTCCCCACAACTGAGTTTGACCATCCCAGGTTGAGCTCAAACTGCTGTGCTGGCTGTGCAAATCTCACACCAGTGGGTTTCAGTTTGCTGGTCTTTGTGGGGTGGCACTCGCTGAGCCAGATCACTTGGCTCGCTGCTTTCAGCCCCCTTTTTTTCAGCATAATGAGCAGTTCTGGCTTGCAGGCATTCCAGGCACAGGCTAAAACAGCCGCCCAATTTTGTACTGGAACCCTGCAGTGCTGGAGTTTGTTGGCACCGGCAGGAATCTCCTGGTCTGAGGGCTGTAAAGACCATGGGAAAAGTGCCATATCTGAGCCAGAGTGCCAGAGTGTCCGGAAGAGTCCCAGATGGTCTCCCTTGGGTAGGAGGTGGCGGTGGTCCTCCGGCCCTTTGGCCTTCTTGGGTGAGGCAGTGTCCACCCTGCCTCGGTTTGCCTCCCTTGGGCTACACTCACTGTCCAACCAGTGCCATTGAAGGGAACCTGGTACCTCGATTGGAAATGTGGGGATTGCTCGCCTTCTGCGTTGCTCTTGCTGGGAACTACACTCCGGAGCTGTTCCTATTCAGCCATCTTACTGATTTTTCAGCCAGCTAATTTTTTTTTTTTTTTTGAGACACAGTCTCGCCCTGTCTCCAGGCACCAGGCTGGAGTGCAGTGGCGCAATCTCGGCTCTGCAACCTCTGCTTCCCGGGCTCAAGCAATTCTCCTGCCTTAGCCTCCCGAGTGGCTAGGACTACAGGTATGCGCCACCACACCCTGCTAATTTTTGTATTTTAGTAGAGATGGGGTTTCACCATTTTGGCCAGGATGGTCTCGATCTCTTGACCTTGTGATCTGCCCCCCCGGCCTCCCAAAGTGCTGGGATTACAGGCACAAGCCACCGCGCCCGGCTCGCCCAGCTAATTAAAAAAAAAAAATTCTTGTAGAGACAGGGTCTCATTGTATTGCCCAGGCTAGTCTCGAACTCCTGGGATCAAGGAATCCTCCCACCTCAGGCTTTCAAAGTGCTGGGATTATAGGCATGAGCCACCACATCTGGCCTGAAAACATACATTTTAAAATGCTCAAGTTGCCTCCAAATCCCAGTGACTGACACACCTGTATGAGAAATGCTACAAGACACCACAGTATCACTCATTTCTGAGGACTCAAATTTCAAATTTTTTTTTTTTGACAGGGTCTTGCTCTGTCACCAGGCTGGAGCACAGTGGCATGCTCATGCCTCCATGTAGCCTCAAACTCCTGGTCTCAAGCAATTCTCTCTCCTCAGCTTCCAAAAGCACTGGGATTACAGGCATGAGCCACTGTACCCAGCCTCAAGGCTCTTAAGACTAAGTTCCAGGATCACCACATTTCAACCATGCTATGCCACTGCTTAGGAGATGCTTCAGTGAAACAAAGCATTTGCCACTAATAAGATTTTAACACCAGCAATCTGTTAATATTGTAGATGTAAATTAAATATTTCCACCACAGAGATGCTTCATGCACTTCAGTCAGATTAAAGTAATGGCTGTGTCATTTTCTGAGCTTAATCTGAATGAAAGTTTACCTGGATGTCCCATGCAAGCCTTGTAGGTGAAAAATGTTTCCCTTATTCTGGCATATTCTAACCACCTATAATAACACTGAAGGCTAATGCTTATTGAGCAATTACTTGATTACACTTATTATGTGCTAAGCACATTATGAATTAATGTATTTAACATTCATGAAAACCTTATGAGGCATGAAAACCTCATATCCTTATTGCCCTTTTACAAATGATAAACAGATAAACAGAGGCAGAGAAAGGTTAGGTAATTTCTCCAAAGTCCTGTCGCTGGAAAGAGGTGTAGAGCTAGGATTAAAGACAGTTGTCTGGTTAGATACCATCTTTTTTTTTTTTTTTAGGCAGGGTCTCACTTTGTTACCTAGGCTAGATTTGAACTCCCAGTCTCAAGAAATCTTCCCGCCTCAGCCTTGCAAGTAGCTGGGACTACAGGCATGCAGCACTGTGCCCAGCCAGACACCATGTTTTAATATAACTGACAACAAAGATGTTCGTTTGGTGTCCAAACTCATCTCGGGCCCAGGGCTGAGACTTGAAGTGTCACACAGAGCTCCAGCCCTGTGTCTCTGCCTCCACCCTCCCTGTTCTATAGCAGTTTTGCTATATCAGGCTCTTTTGTAACAACTTATGCTTCCCTTTCACTGTCTATTCACCATGGGACACGGCCAAAGGTGAAATGATGCTATCCCTATATTGGTTATTAGAAATTCCAATCCACTTCCTACCACCTGTTCCCAATCAACAGCCTCTACGGTGAAAGGAAAAATTGAGCATCCCTTCCACCATCCCTCTCTGTCTTCACTCTATTCTCTCAGACTATCGTTTTCCTTCAAAAATTTCCCTGGAAAAATGCTGGGGTTACAGGAGAGACACCATGTGGTTTGTCTCAAATTTCCTAGGAATGGATAGGCTTCCAATTTCAAGAGACCCTTTAAGTCTTTAATCATTTCTTCCATTTTCATGACTCAGATGTTCTGGTACACTGATCATTAAACTTTGTTTATGTCAGCGAAATTTGGTTCTAGATAAGATTCAGTTCCGGTGACTGAGTACTTGCATGTAGCTGCACTCTCTAAAGTGTAGTACTTTCTCGCTTTCCTAAAGATTTGCTCTTCTCTTTCTAGCATGTGTTCCCGGGAAGAATAAGATCCACTGCATAAGAATGCATTCTATCCAAAGACTTGTACTTGGTTTGTTGTCTTGGTTGCATTTCTGGGAGGCATATTCCTGATCCTCATCCAACTGAAGAATCTAAGTACCCAAGCTTGGAAATGCCTTCTCAAAGAATATACAGTAGTCCCCTCTTATCTGAAAGGGATACATTCCAAGATTGCCAGTGGGTGCCTGAAGCCACAGATAGAACCAACCCTCGGCCGGGCGCGGTGGCTCAAGCCTGTAATCCCAGCACTTTGGGAGGCCGAGGCGGGTGGATCACGAGGTCAAGAGACCGAGACCATCCTGGTCAACATGGTGAAACCCCGTCTCTACTAAAAATACAAAAAATTAGCTGGGCATGGTGGTGCGTGCCTGTAATCCCAGCTACTCAGGAGGCTGAGGCAGAAGAATTGCCTGAACCCAGGACGCGGAGGTTGTGGTGAGCCAAGATCGCGCCATTGCACTCCAGCCTGGGTAACATGAGTGAAACTCCGTCTCAAAGACAACTTCTTAAAAAAAAAAAAAAAAAGAACCAACCCTCACAAATGCTATTTTTTTTATCTGATAGCCAAGATGGATAAATGATTCTGTGTAGATACAAAGGTAGGATTTGCACCCTGGGCAGAAATGGAGTAGGACAGCCTGAGATTTCATCATACTACTCAGAATAGCACAAAGTTTAAAACTTATGAACTGTTCATTTCTAGAATTTTCCATGTAATCTTTTTGGGTTTTTGTTTGTTTGTGGAGACAGGGTCTTGCTCTGTTGCCCAGGCTGGAGTGCAGTGGTGTGATCATGGGTCACTGCATCCTTGAACTCCTGGGCTCAAGTGCTTCCCCTGCCTCAGCCTCCTGAGTAGCTGGGACTATAGGCATGCACCACCACACCTGGCTATTTTTCATTTTTATTTGTAGAGACAGGGTCTCACTATATTGCCCAGGCTGGTCTTGAACTCCTGAGCTCAAGCAATCCTCCTGCCTCTGCCTCTCAAAGTGCTGGGATTGTAGGTGTGAGGCACCATGCCCTGCCACTTAATACTTTTAGACTGCAGTTGACCAGAGGTAACTGTAATTCTGGAAAGTGAAACCGTCAATAAGGGGGGACTACTGTATAGATAATCCTCAAAAGGCCCCAGTCAATGATAAAGCTGTGCAGATATCCTGACAACCAAGAAGGAACTCACTGTAGAAAAGTATAATGATGTAAAGATTACATAAGGTCAACATTGTGGGGTTCTCAAATTATACCCCACTTACTCTGAGGTAAGCAGATCCATATTAGTTCTACTGTCTGTTTTTGTTTTTGTGTTTGTTTTCCCTTTACGGAATCTTGCTCTGTTGCCCAGGCTGGAATGCAGTGGCGTGATCTCAGCTCATTGCAAACTCCACCTCCCAGGTTCAAGTGATTCTCCTGTCTCAGCCTCCCAAGTAGCTGGGATTACAGGTGCCTGCCACCATGCCTGGTTATTTATTTATTTATTTTGTATTTTTAGCAGAGATGGGGTTTCGCCATGTTGGCCAGACTGGTCTTGAACTCCTAACCTCAAGTTATCCACTCGCCTTGGCCTCCCAAAGTGCTAGGATTACAGGTGTGAGCCACTGCGTCCCGCCTCTCATTTCTTAGTCATTGATTTCCAGTTCTACTTGAAAGACTTCAAACTCTGTCATAGTTAACCCCACCAGTTTTCCCCCACACAGTCCAGTTTTGGGTATGTACCTGACGTCTAAGAATCGGACAGCAGCCATAGCCACCCTGACTCTCTCCTTGGATTTCATCTTTTAGTCTCTGGACTCAGCCCCAACATTTGGACATTTGCAAGCAGAAAGATATGTTCCCGAATAAGGAAGTCAATAAAAAATCCATGTTTACATTTTTCACTCCTTTCTCATTCCCTGCACTTACAGGGCCCTTCTCTAAGATAGTATCAGTCTATTTAATCTGCTTCCCTAAACTGTAAGTTCTTCAGAGAAAAAAACAATCCATCAAGTGCTCTGTTTCCCCTTCATTTTCCCTGGTCAGGGTCCAACAGACAAACCATGTGGCTGACAGAGTGACTGAGAAACCCCAGCCCTTATGGTCGGTGGGCATCCTTCGTCTGTCCCCAGGTTTCTTAAAAAATGGTAATTCTTATTTTGTTATTTAGTATGGTTTTTATGCAGAGAGATCAGTTCTTTTGAGAGGCAGACTTTCAACCAACTGATCAAGAAATCTGGGAGAAGCTTTCCCATCTCAGGATTCCCAGTAGAAAGAATATCACACTGCATATGGCCCTGGGCAAAGGCGATCACTTCTGAGCATGGCTGGCCACTTTTTCCCCGCCTCTCCAAGATCCTAGCAGCCCCTTTACCAAATCCCTAAATGTTATGCTTATTGGTCATTCTTGCTACCCAGCCTTTAAACATCTTTTCCCTTTGGAAGGAAGCACCCAAAAAGGGAGGCAGGACTCCATTTCCTACTTCAGAAGCCAAAGAGGGTAGAGGGTTTCTCTCTTTGCCCTAGCAAAGAGAGAAAACCAGCGTATACCCTGGGTTCAGCTGATCAGTGGCCCCAGGAGGACAGGAAGCCTGTGGGGAGGCAGAAGTTTTTGGCAATGTCTGTGATGGAGTTGAGTGTCCGGCAACTCAGCAATGAGTGTTCAGGGGTGCCAGAGCCCAGCAGGGTGATGCCAAGTGCTCGCCAGTGACAGCACCAGTGGCAGCATCCCAAGTAGACTATCCCTGTGCCTTGCCGCCTTTGACCTTTTTTTTTTTTTTTTCAAATAGTCTCACTCTGTCACCCAGGCTGGAGTGCAGTGGTGTGATCATAGAATAGTCTCACTCTGTCACCCAGCCTGGAGTGCAGTGGTGTGATCATAGCTCACTATAGCCTCGACCTGGGGCTTAAACAATGGTCCTGCCTCAGCCACCCTGGTAGTTGGGACTACAGACATGTGCCATCATGCCTGGTCAATTTTTAAATTTTTTTTTAATTGATGAGGTCTCTCTGTGTTGCCCAGGCTGGTCTTCAACTCCTGAGCTCCAGTGATCCTTCTGCCTTGGCCTCTCATGGTGCTAGTTTATGAGCCCTCCCTTGATTTTTACCCAGTCCATCACCTGGTTCTCCTGCCTTGCACTGATTCCTTGAACCATATGATGCTTTTCCAATAAACCCACTTTCCAACTGAGATTTCTTTTGGTGGTAACCAAGAATTCTGGCTGGTAGACCAGCTGTTTCTTGTTGAACACACAGTCCAGGAACAACTGAGTTTGGCGGACTTTCCTGCCCTCTTACTGATCCTCCCACTATGTGGTAATTGCTTTACTCTCTCTTAATACTGAAAAAGCTGTGTGTGCTCCAGAAATAGCCATATAGGACCTTAGTAGGTGGGTGCCATAGAACCCCAAGCAAACTCAGATCGATGACTAGGAAGTGGGAGAATGCATCTGATGGCTTTTCCTTATGAAGACCAAATGAAAAGAACCTTGCACATGAACTCTTTTCAAAAATGAAAATTTACTTTGTTTCTGCATCTAACAGAAATAATTCATGTTCATTGTGGAAGATCTGTGGGAAACAAAAATAGAAAGAAAAAAGAACCACCTGTCATCTGTCAAACACCAATAGCCACAATTGAAATGATGTGTTTCTAATATTTTTTCTATAAAAATCTTTTCATAGCTATGTTTATCCTAGTCTATTGCCAAGTAAAATTCTGAAAAGAGCAGCAACATTTCCAGTATATGATTGATATGCACACACATACAGTATATGCACACACATACAGTATATACACATTGTGTTAGGCTGTTCTGGCATTGCTATAAATACCTGAGACTGAGTGATTGATAAAGAAAAGGAGGTTTAATTAGCTCACAATTCTGCAGGCTGTACAGGAAGCATGATGCTGGCATCTGCTCAACTTCTGGAGAGGCTTCAGGAAACTTACAATCATGGCAGAAGGTGAAGGGGACGCAAGCACTTCACATAGCCACAGCAGGAGCAAGAGAGAGAGTGGGGAGGTGCTTCACACCTTTAATGACCAGATCCTGCAAAAAAATCACTCATTATTGCAAGGACAGTACCAAGGGGATGGTACTAAATCATTCATGAGAAATTTGCTCCCATGATTTAAACATCTTCCACCAGGCCCACCTCCAACATGGGGGATTACAATTTAACATAGGATTTGGGTGGGAACACAGACCCAAACCATATTACATACACAGTATATATATATGAAAATGGAATGGAAATGTTTATCATATGTCATATATAGTCCTCCACTTTATTTGTATATAATGTAAATATTAATATATAAATATTATGAATATAAATTATAAATATAAATTAGAATTATAGGCTGTGCACAGTTGCTCATGCCTGTAATCCCAGCACTTTGGGAGGCTGAGGCAGGAGATCACTTAAGGTCAAGAGTTTGAGACCAGCCTGGGCAACATGGTGAAACCCTGTCTCTACTAAAAATACAAAAAAATTAACTGGGCATGGTGGTGGGAACCTGTAGTTTCAGCTACTTGGGAGTCTGAGGCAGGAGGATTGCATGAACCCCAGAGATGGAAATTGCAGTGAGCAGAGATCCTGCCAATGCACTCCAGCCTGGGTGACAGAGCGAGCGTGCATCTCAAAAAAATAAAGTAAACAAAATTATATATTATAAATACATAATTATATATGATGTAATATAAAATTATATATTTAATATTATTATGTTACAATATAAATATATATTTTAAACATTTATACATATTTATATTATCACTATAAATATATTTATGCTTTCTTTTTAAATTTTTTTTGTAGCCCCAGCTGTTGCAAGAATATATTTTATATAAATATTACATGCAATAGAATATTTGTTTGTTATATAACATTATATACTATACTATAAAGATTTATACCTTATAATATATAACATATATATTATAAATATTCATATTATATAATATAAATACATATATTTATCCCTAGGACTAAATATAAGATAGTAAACTGTTTTTCAGCAGGAAGCATTTCTCAAAGTGTCACACAGAACACTTATTCCCCCGTTTGTTAATATCTGCTATACACATAATATAAAAATATATTTGCTTAATCAGATAAGTTTGGAAAATGCTGAGGTAAAGTCGAACATGTTTCTTTTTTCTTTTCTTTCTTTTTTTTTTTTGAGATGGGGTCTTGCTCTGTCACGGAGGCTGGATCCCAGCTCACTGAAACTTCCGTCTCCTGGGTTCAAGCAATTCTCCTGCCTCAGACTCCCAAGTAGCTGGGATTACAGGCAGATGCTACCACACTCAGCTAACACGTTTCTTTATTGCATGATTTTTCAGAGCTTTTAACACAGCAGAGTGCAAACATGCATTTCCCAACCCCTGTATGACCACAGAACTCCCTTTTTTTTGTTTTTAAAATAATCTTTACTTTTAAAAAGTTAAGTACAGGAAACTGAAAAACACAAGAAGCAAAGAACAGTCACAATCAGAAACAGTTTACAGTTTGACACATTCTTCTAGGTCCTGTGCGTCTGTAGGCACAACATCCAATTTTATGGGACTGAGATTGTATAGTATGTACCATGATTTTTCACACATCATGAATATTTATCGATTCAAAATCCCAAAGCTATATGAGCATTTTGATAATCAACAATACACTACACAAACTCAGTCTGTAAAAAAAAATGTAATCCTGTCTTTCTTGGGACAAAAGTTTCATAGAAGACAAAAATGGCAACACACCTCTAGATAAAAAGCATTGGCAGAGTTCTCATTTAAATACTGCCTTCCCTTAACACTCAATTTAAAATGAAGCATACGGCAACAGAATACACTAAGTATAATGCTTCTAAGAGAGCTAATTAGCAGATCTATCTCATTAAAATATTAGCAAGGTATATTTCCATTGAATTATTTAATATATTTCTATAGTACAGCCACAAGAGATGCATACATTAATGACTATCTTCAAAACGTAAATATGGACACATCTGCATACATCTCTCCCTTTATAGTTCCTTCTGCCCCTCTGCTGCCAACTAATGAACAAGTCCTGACATACACTGCTCAGAAGTGGTTTAACAATTCCATGTCCAAGATGTATCTTTTCTATCAATTACAACAAAGGTATTTACAAATTGGCTAATTCACTAGCTCTACGTTGTCACCCTAGACATTCATAAAGCTTAGATGTTGCAAAATAATGAACTTTGTCCACAATAAACACAGGCACTTTACTAAAAACACTTATACAGACCTGTGGTTATCATCTAAAACCATCTTCTAAATACGGAGATACCAGCAAAGAGCCCTTCCCTTCACCCTGTCTTCTCCCTCTTCCACCATCTCCAGTGACTTAAGTATAGGATGTCTGGCTCCAAGAGGTTGACTAATAATAAAGGTCACTCCCAGAAGACAGGCTTTCTTAAAAACTAACAAAAGGACATTCATAAGGGACTGCTTTACTATATCTATTTTTAACATACTCTGAGCATTGACTTGTTTATCCTTTAATACATAATATCAACTAACATGCACATATAGAACAATGGTTAGACCAGCTGAACTAATCCCTGGGGCACAGAACCCTTCTCCCTGCATACCTCCTCCTCCCCCACCCATCACCACCCAATAAATAGCATAGGCTCCTAAGCATCAAATTTTAACAATTCCATTCCCAAATGCAACCAACCACTCCTAAGGAAATAATGAAAACAAATGCTTACAGGGGTGTTACTTTAGCCCTATTCTTTTAACCTATGTTGTGCACTTTTCAACACCTAGCAAGACTAGCTATTACCAACTGGACTTAAATTTTCCATTATATACACAGTAGCATTGAATAAATGGTGTATATACATAACACAGACTGTAATTTGAGTGTCTTCTAAAAAGGAACATTCTGGCCTAGAACCTACTTCCCTTCCTGACCTCTGCCAACCCCATGGACAGCTTATGGGGGATTTTAACAATTTCACTTCTGTTTTTAAGAAATCTACCCTATGGGCCGGGCGCGGTGGCTCAAGCCTGTAATCCCAGCACTTTGGGAGGCCGAGGCGGGTGGATCACGAGGTCAAGAGATCAAGACCATCCTGGTCAACACGGTGAAACCCCGTCTCTACTAAAAATACAAAAAATTAGCTGGGCATGGTGGCGCATGCCTGTAATCCCAGCTACTCAGGAGGCTGAGGCAGGAGAATTGCCTGAACCCAGGAGGCGGAGGTTGTGGTGAGCCGAGATCATGCCATTGCACTCCAGCCTGGGTAACAAGAGCGAAACTCCGTCCCAAAGAAAAAAAAAAAAAAAAAAGAAATCTTCCCTATGATTTTTAACACAAGGTATACTCAACGTATTGAATTTACTAACTCCACTTCTGTCATACTTAACATCGGCTAGATGTAAATTAGGTCTCTTATGTCCACTTATATACACAATACACACAGCACGGTTAATGAAAATGCAGACATAAGGGACAATGATCAATGTGCCTCATCATAAACACACTGGTGGAAAGCCCTTTACACACCTCCTTCTCCCTGAACCTGCACAAATATCATAACATACTGCTCGGAGAACTGATCAATTTCCAAAAGATGATATATCAAAAGGATAGCTACAAAATATGTTTGTAATTTACTACCTCTACTTTTAACATACTTTGTGCACTTCTAAACATCTAGAAAGACTAGATGTTTCAAATTAGGACTTAAGTTTGTCCGCTATATACACAGTAGTGTTGAATAAACTACACACATATAACAATGGTTATATCTGAAAGTGTCTTCTAAATAGGAACATTCTGGTCTAGAACTCTTCATTCCTTCCAATTCTTCACCACCACCAACCTGGTGGATACAGGCACATGTGTCACTTAGAGCTGATGTTACTTCACTTCCAGAAGTCTTTCTCAGAAGACAGGCTTCTATGAATTTTAACAAAGTGTACAGGATGTGTTAGTTTACTAACTCTACTTCTGTCATACAATGGCAACCTCTTTAATATCTAGAAACTAGATATTATAAACTTGGGACTCATTTGTCCAGTATATACATAATATATACAGTATAACAAAGTTAAATGAAATACATGTAACACATAGGCAATGGATTAAGCCGAAATTTTCTAATAAACAATGGCAAAACACCTTTTGTAATTTCTTCCCTCCCACCTCCCAGGGGGTTCCACAATTCCACTTCCCAACAGCATTTCCCAACACTTTTTAAAAGCTATTTACAAAAAGTGTTATTCTACTACTACTTTTAAATATACCAAGCGCTTCCAAATATCTAGAAAGACTAGATATTTCATGTAACTTGTCCACATGTACATAGCACTGTTAGCTAAAATTGCACACACATAACAATGGTTATCATCTGAGGTAGCTTCTAAATGTGACCATTTTGGCTTGAATCATTCCCTCCTCTCTTTCTTCTCTGCCTTCAATCCAGTGGACAAGTAACAGGCACGTGTAATGCTTAGAGATGATTGAACAAATTCCAGTGCAAAAGTCGTTTACAGAAGACAAGTTTTCCTACGAATTTTATCACAAAGAGTACAAACTATGCTGATTTTACTAAATAGTTTGTCAAACACTGCCAACCTCTTTAACATCTAGAGACTAAATGTTGAAAAATTAGGACTTATTGTCCATTATATACAGTATATACAGAGCAAAAGAAAATGCACAAAACCTACAGAAAAATAGTGTCTGAAATGTCGAAGTGTGAACACACTAGAATATTACCTTTTTCAATTTCTTCCCTCCCACCTCCCCTAAACCATTGAACAAGTATAGACAGTACTATACTGCTCAAAAAGGTGGCTTCACAATTCGATTTCCAAAAGTATTTCCTATGAATTTTAGCAAAAAGATATTTACAAAGTGGTATTTTACTACCTCTACATTTAACATACATTGGGCACTTCTAAACACCTAGATAGACTAGATGTTTCAAAAAAGGAGTTAATTTGTCCACTATTTACACAGTAGTCTTGAATAAACTGCAAACATGTAACAGTTATAATTTGAAAGAGCCTTCCAAATGTGAACATTCCGGCCTAGAACCCTTCCCATCTCCATCAACCCAGTGGGCAAGAATGCTCAAATTTTCAGAAGACAATCTTTCCTAGACTTGTAAAACAGAATGTACAAAACATTAGGTTACTAACTCTACTTGTCATACACTGGCAACCGCTTGATGTACACTATATGCACAGGTAAGTAAAACAAAATGCGCAGAGATAATAATTCATCTTGCCTTGCTGTAAGCAGGGTGTCATAGAACTGTCTGCACCTCCCCCTTCTCTCTGCTCCCCTGAACCACTGCACACACAGTGAGGATTTCTCAACAGGTGATTTGGCCATTCCCCCCAAAAAACATTTCCTACAAATTGTAACAAAAAGATATTTACAAAATCTGATTTTACTACCTCTAATTTTAACATCAGGCACTTCAGAACATCTAAAAAGAACAGATGTTTCAAAAAGTTTAGCATTGTCCACTATATATACAGTAGTGAGGAATAAAATGCACATAAAACAATGGCTAGAATATGAAAATGTCTCCTAAATACGACCAGTCTAGCATAGAACCTTCTCCTCCTCAGGTCTTCCAGCTCCATGTCATCTAACCCACTGAACAAACGTGGGCGTATCGCTTCCAGAGGCCATTTAACAACTCCATTTCCAAAAGTCATTTACAGAAGACATATATTTTCTATGATTTCTTTCAAACAAATGAGAATTTACAAGATGTGTGGTTTCCTAACTCTATCACACGTCGGCAACCTCTTTACATCTAGAAGCGCTAGACGTGACAAATGTTTTCTATTAAAAGGTTGGGGTGGAGTTAAGAGAAGCTTTTTCATATTATACACACAGGCCTTTCATAAACGGCCAGTAAATCTTCCCAGAGGGTGGTGGGCATTTCCAACGGGCCAAACGTGGCCTGTCATTCTACCATTTCTCTCTTCCGACAGCAAGGTCTGGTAGAATGAAGGCTAACCCCCCAATGGCCGCTAACCGTTCCACCCGTCGTCGTTCGGAACTTCGCTCACCTCCCAGGCCTGTTAAGGCCTTTGTCCGTTATCGTCAGGACTAGGTAGATCTCGCCCAATGGGGACACAGTGGTCACTGGGGACCCGGATCTGCACGGCTCCGTGGCCTGAAGAGGCGGCCGAGCCTGTCTGCGTCCTTAGGCCGCCTTCCCAGGCCCTCCATGACCTAACAGCCTCCGCTGCGCAGCATTCGAGCGGCAGCCATGTTTCTTGGCCCGCCACTCCCGCCGCCACCCAAAGCCGTTGCATCCCGGCAGCTCAGCTGGGGTTTCATCGAGGCCTGGCACACTTGGGCCGGGAGACCCAGTGGGTGGCCATCGGGGTCCAGGCTGGGGTACGGGCTTGGAGAAGCCGCCGCTGCCATCAGTCACCGAAGTGGGGTCGGGTAGAGAGGTTCGCCACGGCTTCAAGGCCTGGGCCTGGCCAGTGGGCAGCCACAGCGGACGCCTCCGGTGTCTGAAGGGCAGAGGGCACGGCCTATCCCGGCCACCCCACCAGCTCACCCGCCGGCCGGGGCAGGAGGGGTTGGAGGGCCCAGCGGGAGCTGGCCTCGCTCTGCGTCGCCCCGCCTGCGCCCTGCGCCTCCGCGCGCTCCCTGCCGGACCGGAACTCAGAACTCCCTCTTAAAGCGTATTTCTCAGAATGAGTATTCTAAGGAGCACTGACCCAGAAAGCTTAGAACTTCCTATCATACTCCTTCTTCCACCCACTTCATTATTGAAGAAACAGTTCAGAGTTGATGGGAGGAAAAGAAGACTTATGTATTTCAGACACATAAAAGCAAAAATTGGAAAAGAAATTACAGAATGGGACCTTGGAAGTGATTCTCCTTTGTGGATGTATTTATCTGTAAGGACATTTTGAGAGCACGAGGTTCGTAGACAAATACCACAATTCACACCGGAGAGAACTGAGGGTAGAGCCATGCTGAATTCTAATGGGGCAGTCTTGTCTGAGAAATGTTGCTGCATGAGTGGGTTTACCCCTGCTTAAGTAAAAAATCTGATTAATTTACTAAAACACCACATTGTTGGACTACAGGAAATTAATTTAATGTTACTCAACATCATTTCATTGTTTTCCTTCCAAAAAAGACAGTTCTATATAACACATTTTTTAAATGATGCAAATAAGGGTAAATGAGAAAATAAGGTAACACAAGAGGCATGGTTGAAGACGATGAGCATGTTCTTATTGGAACAAAGCTTGGGTTGACACAGGAAAGTTCCATAAGAAATTCCGTTTTTGCCCCATGACTTTCCCAACTCACCTAAAGTCTGGCCAACCTCCAAGTGGAGTCTGTGCAGAATTTGAATTCAGCCGCAAGTTAAGAATGAAAACATGGCCTCTTCCATTAAACCAGCAAGTGTGAATACCAAACCGCAATGACATATGCAGAAATTGAGAGAAACAGGAAGTAAAAAAGAAACCTGAAATGGGTGATGTCTCCTAGCAAACACCTTATTCACTGCCAACTCTGCAAACTTTGCTTTGTGCCAAAACCCACCCATGAGACTCCACAATACTCCTGACCCTGATAGCTGTCATTTTGGAATATGCTAAGCGTCTAGGAAAGTCTGGGAAATACCAGAGTTCAAAAGGACCTTCTTTCTGTGAAGGAGCCTAAAGGATATTCTAGGGCAACTTTCTAATTTTTCAGTTGAAATTTTCTTCATGCTTCTGTTCGGTGAGCTGCTCTGGCATAGCTCACCATGACTGAGCTGCACAGTGCCAGCTCCCAATGACCCTTGAGAGGGAAATGGAACCTGAGATCGTCAAACTTAGAGGGGACCTGAATAATCATCCCATTTTGCCCAACCCCCTCTGTTTACAGATCTGAAGTCAGGGAGCCTGAAACCCACTCAGCATCCTGAGAGCAAATGTGCTTTCCTCCCTTCTTCTATTTCTGTGCAATTTTCCCATGGCATCTGGCCAGAGCATCTACACTAGTAATGTCTAGAGGATTTATGAGGCCAAGTGATCCTTTGGATTTCTAAGCAGACCTAAACAGGAAACCCACACAAGGAAATGCCCTTTCTGTTTGCAGGCCAAATTCCCAGGATGCCTTCACCAGAGTGCCCTGGCTGGAACAAAACAAAGGCCTGGCACAATAAATGCCCTTAGATCTGAAGGCAGAGGTGCCCTCCGCACCTCTCTCTTTCCCCTCCCTAGTCCAAAGGCCCTCTATTAGTTTAATGAAAACAAGACTTCCTTCTGTCAGAACTCAACTTCGCTTACTCCACTGGTTCAGATGCTGGAGCAGGGGACTCACCTTGGATCTCCAGGTAGGTTTCAGGAAATTACTTCTCCTTACTTGTGCAAAGTCAACCTGGACAAGTCCTCCAGGTTAATTAACCGGGCACCCTACTCACACCCCTCTTATTTTTCTCCATGTTTAGCCCCCTAGAAGATGCCTTAGAGACGAAAAAAAAAAAGGAATGCATTTCCCAATCAAGAGGCAGCCAGATGCAGCCAGTGTCCCTCTGAGCCCCAACTCAGTGTGACAATTATTCAACACAACACAGCTCTCTTGCCTTTGCTGAACCTCAACACCCTGCATCCTGCCAAATCTCCTCTTCCCGTTTAACCAGTCCATCTATGCTGGTGTCCAGCCATTCCAGTCCACCATGACATTTTAAAATCTTCCCAGCTCTGTGTGGGAGATTGGAGACTTAAGAAAGAGACTGTTGCTCAGGGCTGGGCAGGAAGGAAGTCTGCATTCCTGGCTCCCAGAACAGAATAGCAATGTGGGTGACCCTTTCCCCCTCCTCAAGGCATCCCCTTAGGCCAACACAAAAATAGATTCTATCCTCTTGGTTTGTCTCCATCACCGTCTGGAAAGAAGACACAGGCTTCTAGTGAGTCAACAGTATTATCGGGGCTTGACTATGTTTCAGGAATGACCAGATGTTGGGAAGAGGATAATGTGTCATTTCCTTTAACAAATAGTCCGGGCATCTGTGCATTTCCTTTTAAGCCAGCTCTTCAGGAGACTGTGCCGCAGTCACAGAGAAGGACACATCAGCCTGGCTTCTACTCTCACAGGTACTGGGGGCCTCCTCGAAGCCTTTGGATTCCAGCCCTCCATTAAGAAAACATTTCTGTCCTTTGTATGCATGAGTGACACCATGAGAAGACAGCATAGGGAGTGGTTACAAGCAAAGAATTTGGAGACAAAATAAATGCTCTAAGGGAAAAAGACAAGTAGCCAAGAAACACTGGGAGAGCTTGGAGGAAGCTAATTGTTCATCCATTCCCCCAGATCAGCAGTTCTCAGTAGTGAACCAACATGAACAACATTCACCTGGGAACTTGTCCACCACCCTGGCCCTACTGAAACTCCAGGGGTGAAGCCCAGCAATCTCCTTTGACAAGCCTTCCAGGAGATTCTGATGTGAGCTCAAGATTGAGAACCACTGGTCCAGATAGATCTTATCTGGTCCTAGGGCTTCCCAAAAGCATTAGAAAAAAAGTAGATTCTCCTCCACAGGAGACCTACACACTGCCGCTTGTGCTGCCACCATGTCTCTAGTGACCCCTGAAAAGTTCCAGCATATTTTGCGAGTACCCAGCACCAACATTGGCTGTGGGTTGAAGATATGCTAATGTAGTGTTAAGGAAAGCAGACTTTGACCTCACCAAGAGGGTGGGAGAACTCACTAGGATAAGGTGGAACATGTGATCATCACTATGCAGGATCTGTGCCAGTACAAGGTCCCAGACTGGTTCTTGAACAGACAGAGGATGTAAAGGATGGAAAATATCATCTCTGGGTGGTGGAATATGAATAACCTTTGCTTCATCCTTTTGATGTTTTGGTTTTTCTGCAATGTTTTCATAATAAATAGCTATTTTTAATAACAAAAAAAAAAAACCTGTAATAAAGTGAGAAGCTTGTTGGGTCAAAATACTCATTTAAAGAAATCTGTATAGCCCTCTCCAGAGACTACCTCTCCAAGAATTTATGTCACACCGATAATTAGCACCACCTGTTACACTTGTGCTATGAAGAACGTTGGATTCAGAATGTAAAAAGAGATTTTTAAACTCATCAGCTCCAGTTGAAACCAGCACAGCAGGGAGAGCTGCAGAAAAATGTGAGCCAGAGCCCACCCTGAGGCCCCAGGGTCTTCGTGTGCCTCCAGCATGTGAATCTGGGTTGCTGGGTGCCCTCAGCAGCCTGCAGGGACCCATTGTCCTTCTGCACAGCTTTGTTCAGGAGCCCCAGCAGCCTCTCAGTTTTTACACCCTGATTTCCTACCAGGGAGAGGCCCCAGGCAAAAACAAAACAAAATAATAACACTGAAAGGGCTCTCAAAGCCTAGAAAGGAAGAAAGGACAATGGAACGTGATGTAAGGGTCGCTAAACAGCCAGTGACTCAGCGCTTCTGCACTGTCAACACCAGCTGCAGCCTGTGGCCATGGCAGCTCAGAACAGACACACGCGGGCGCACACACAAACACACACATACACAAAGTGCAAACATTACGCTGCCTGGAGAATGACAAAAAAATTCTGACTCTTAGACTGTGCTGCAGCCAAGAAAACATAGAATCAAAGATTTCTGGAGCTTCAAGGAACCTGGCAGAATATATAAGTATGTTGGACCTTAATTCAGTTTTCCATTAACATCTTTTATCAAGATCCCTAAGGAGGGCTGGGCATGGTGGCTCATGCCTGTAATCCCAGCACTTTGGGAAGCCAAGTTGGGAGGATCATTTGATGCCAGGAGTTTGAGATCAACCTAGGCAACATAGTGAGACCCCATCTCTACAAAAAGCTAAAAATTAAAAATGAAAAAAAAAAAAAAAAAAAAAAAAAAAAAAAAAAAAAACTCCCTAAGGAGCTGGACTTGTCACTGGGCTCAGATTCTCCAAACTGGACCCATTGTCTGCCCACAGGCATGGCTATAACTCATTCTAATTCCTTCTGAAACATCACAGGATGAAATGTGGTAAGTGTGGTAGATTCTAGTGTGGGCTTCTCGAGGAGACTCTGGGACAAAATTCTCATCCTTCACGATTCATATGACCAGCTGGGAGAAAATTCTTCACAAATCACAAATGAGAGTGGGAGCCAGGCATGGTGGCTCACGCCTGTAATCCCAGCACTTGGGAGGCTGAGATGAGTGGATCGCTTGAGTCCAGGAGTTCAAGACCAGCCTGGGCAACATGGCAAACCCTGTCCCTATAAAAAATACAAAAATTAGCTGAGTGTGGTGGTGCAAGCCTGTAGTCCCAGCTACTCAGTAGGCTGAGGCAGGAGGATCACCTGAACGTGGGGAGGTCAAGGCTGTAGTGAGCAGTGATCGTGCCACCGCACTCCAGCCTGGGCAACAGAGTGAGACCATGTTTCAAAGCCAAACCAAACCACAATAATGACAACAAAAAACCAAATGAAAGTAGGAATCTGTCCCATAAATTTTCAACATGGGTAATACTTCTGTCTGCAAATGTATCATCTTATTAAAAGATATATTTTTAAATTCAGCCTTTACCTCAATCCAAAGTCTGTTGAAGCAACCCCTCCCACAGAATGAGTTGGGCTCCCCCCGATCCTTCCAGATGGCTCTGCTCCCACTGGGCCCACAGTAAGGAACCCTGCAAATTAGGTTAGTCTTAGAAGGCCTGACACTCACCATTAACCACCAAATCTATTTGTTGAACCAGCACTGCTCATGGGATGTGACCAAAAAGCAACTTTATTTTTGATACCTGCTACTCCTTCAAAATTTATTCCATGAGGAAATCTCTTTCCCGCCATTAGATAAAAATTATGAGGACTCAAAGATTTTCTGCTCAGTCTAAGATATTAGATCATTCTATGGGCATTTTAAATCACAAAATACAGACTCATTTGAGGAATTAAGTGTCTGAGCTTAGCTTGGGGAGCACACCTATAATCTCAGCAATTTGGGAGGCTGAGGAGAGAGGATCACTAGAGGCCAGGAGTTCAAGACCAGCTTGGGTAACAAAATGAGACCCCTTCTCTAAAAAAAAAAAAAAAAAAAAATTTAAAAACAGCTGGGCATGGTGGTGCATACCTGTAGTCCCAGCTGAGGTGGGAGGATTGCTTGAGCCCAGGAATTTGAGGTTGCAGTAAGCCATGATCATGCCAATGTACTCCAGCCTGGGTAACAGAATGAGAGACCAATGAAAGAAAGAAAGAAAGAGAGAAAGAGAGAGCTAGAGGGAGAAAGGGAGGGAGGGAGGGAAAGAAAAAGAAAGGAAAGAGAGAGAGAAAGAAAGAAAGAAAAAGAAAGGAAGTAAGGCTACATTAGGGGCTAGGTGTAGTAGCTGACACCTCTAATCCCAGCACTTTGGGAAGCTGAAGTGGGAGGATCACTTGTGACCACGAGGTCGAGTCTGCAGTGACCCATGATTGCACTACTGCATGTCAGTCAGGATGACAAAGCAAGACAGAGTCTGTCTCAAAAAAAAAGAAAGAAAGAAAGAAGAAAGAAAGAAGGAAAGAAAAAGAAAGATAAAGAAAGAAAGAAAGAAAGAAAATAAATAAATAAATAAATTTGACATCTGGGCCAAGAAACCAGAATATTAACACTTTAATATGCATTTTTTTTTTTTTTTTTTTTTGAGATGGAGTTTCGCTCTTGTTACCCAGGCTGGAGTGCAATGACGCGATCTCGGCTCACCGCAACCTCCGCCTCCTGGGTTCAGGCAATTCTCCTGCCTCAGCCTCCTGAGTAGCTGGGATTACAGGCACGTGCCACCATGCCCAGCTAATTTTTTGTATTTTTAGTAGAGACGGGGTTTCACCATGTTGACCAGGATGGTCTCGATCTCTTGACCTCGTGATCCACCCGCCTCGGCCTCCCAAAGTGCTGGGATTACAGGCTTGAGCCACCGCGCCTGGCCTTAATATGCATTTAAAGAAGAGGCTTTCCGACACTTCCCATGCCCATCCTATAGGAAGGAGCAGAGCTAAGGAGACACAGTTCTTACTAGGCTCTCCCTGTTACAATTGTCCAGTCCATCTCAGCTCCCAAGTCTTGGATTGAATTTAGAATGTCTCCCAGGCTGCTCTCTCTGCCATGAGGCCTCCATCTGTTGGTCCCAGCTCTCGTGAAGTATAATTCTTTCCTAAATGCAGCCCTGTTTTCTCCTCCTCCACCTTCCGCCTCTGCCAAGGCTACTTTCACAGGAGTTCCCCAAATGCAGATCCCAGAGTATTTACACCATGGAAATAAGCAACTGCTGCAAGTTAGAGATTTTTCCTCTCTCTTACCCAGCCAACCCTGGTTACTGACATTTACCAGCGTAGCACTCATGGAGTTATAAATGCAGTAAATCGTGCTGCTATATATTTCTACATCCAGATCCCTCATATGACATGGCTGGAAGATAAGAGTCTAGTCAGAGCCATGATAAAAAGAGGGTGGATGGATGGAAGCTTCATTTCACCTAGGAATTTCCCCAGGGGTAGTCAGCAAAAGTATGCTGAAGAAAAAGACAACAGACTTCTCAGGGCCTGGAGGAAGCAGCTATTTTCTAGGAAAAGTAATTTTCTTTTTTCTTTTTAAAAATATATTTTTGGGGCCGGGCGCGGTGGCTCAAGCCTGTAATCCCAGCACTTTGGGAGGCCGAGGCGGGTGGATCACGAGGTCAAGAGATCGAGACCATCCTGGTCAATATGGTGAAACCCCGTCTCTA
>NW_022436962.1:29184368-29216326 GCF_009761245.1 Sapajus apella
TCACCATATTGGCCAGACTGGTCTCGAACTCCTGACCTCAGGTGATCGACCTGCTTCGGTCTCCCGAACTGCTGGGGTTATAGGCATGAGACACTGCACCCGGCCTCAGGAAAGGTAATTTATCTTTCCTTCCTTCTTTCTTTCTTTCTTTCTTTCTTTCTTTCTTTCTTTCTTTCTTTCTTTCTTTCTTTCTTTCTTTCTTTCTTTCCTTCTGTCTTTTCTTTTGTTTCTTACTTTCTTTTTTCTTTCTTTCCTTCCTTCCTTCTTTATTTCTTTCCCTCCCTCCTTGTCTCCCTCCCTCCTTTCTTTCTTTTCTTTTCTTTCTTTCTCTTTCTTTCTTTTCTTTCCCTTTCTTTTTCTTTCTTTCTTTTCTTTCTTTCCTTCCTTCCTTCCTTCCTTCCTTCCTTCTTTCTTTCTTTCTTTTCTCTTTTTTCCTTCTTTCTTTCTTTGGAGTTTTGCTTTTGTTGCCCAGGCGGGAGTTCAATTGTGCAGTCCTGGCTCACGGCAACCTCCACCTCCCAGGTTCAAACAATTTTCCTGATTCGGCCTCCCAACTAGCTGGGATTATAAGCACCTGCCACCACAGCCGGCTAATTTTTGTAATTTTAGTAGAGACAGGGTTTCACTATGTTGGCCAGGCTGGTCATGAACTCCTGACCTCAGGTGATCCACGCACCTTGACTTCCCAACGTGCTGGGATTACAGGGGTGAGCCACCGTGCTTGGCCAGGAAAAGTAATTTTCTAACAGGTGAGGGAGATAAGTGGGTCTGCGTTCCTCAGAATAGGGACACAGGTTGGCGGCTAGAGAGTGGCCCACCGAGGCAAAGCTGCCCTCAATAAGCAGTCTAGGTTCTTTGCTCATCTGGCCTGGCAACTCTCCCTGTAGTAGTGGGGATGTTCAGACTAGGAGGATTGGTGAGAGCCCCAGACTTAGATGTGGAGGGCCTGTTACTGACTATGACAGTTATGAGGGTCCCTGGAGAGGGTAGGGGAAGAGAGAGAAGCCTGTGAGTTAATAGTGAAATACCCTGTGGCAATGGCCCAGTGAATGAGGGATTGGCATTGTCAGGCTCCTAAAGGAGCACTAACTGTGCCAGGGGCAAGGATGCAGGGCCCCACGGAGGCAGAATGAATTGCTCTAGCAAGTCTAGGACCCGTGGAGCCTCACTGATAATCTGTCACCTTAATTCCTAAAACAGGAAAACGTTTGTAAATCAAATCCGCTGTTTTCTTCTTGGACTTATTATCTTTATGGAAACTAGGTCAAACTGGATTCTTGTGTATTTCTACCAGCCATGTATAGCCCCATTAGCTTTCTAATACTGTTACAGCATCTTTCAATTATGTTAAAAGTTAAGCCAAACTTGCCATTCTTAAAAATGTTTACCTTTCCATGCAAGTTCCCTTGACCCGGTTTTCTTTTGTCCTCTTGGGATACAGAATTCCTGACAATGATACCTTATGACACTGCAGAAGACAGGAAGACATTGATGTCAAAGGGCAGCTGACCCTTGAAACCGACAGACTGGAGAAGAGCCATTTTTCCCTCTCCCAGGTCACAAATTACGTGGGAGAGAAGTGCCAAACACTGGCCTTGCTTGTTTTTTAAACATCAATTTACAAAAGTATAGACACAAGGAAGAGAAAATTAAATACTAATTCAAAGAAATGTATTTAATTTGAATGTTGGATAAACAGCAGCTATGTCATGAGGTAATGTCATGAGGATAAACAGCAACTATGTCATGAGGTAATAATAAATTATATATTTTTACATCCAAATATAGAGAACTTAGCCAGGTGTGAGGATATGTGCCCATTGTGTCAGCTACTCCAAGGCTGAGATGGGAGGATCGCTTGAGCCCAGGAGTTTGAGGCTGCAGTGAGCTGCGATTCCACCACTGCACTTCAGCCTGGGTGATCGAGTGAGACCCTATCAAAAGAAAGAAAGAAACAGAGAGAGAGGAGGAGGAGGAGGAGAAGGAAAGAAAAAAGAAAGAGAGAGGGAGAGGGAGAGGGAGGAAGAGAGGGACGGGGAGGGGAGGGGAGGAGAGGAGAGGGGAAAGGAGTGGAGACAAAGAGATGCCAAAATCAGTGCTAAGGAGTCTCAAAACAACACCCCCAACCCCATCCAAGCATTCTTAGGCTTAAATGATAATTATCCCAGATCTGGAGGTAACTGGGCATCCTGAAAGCAAAGCTTCTGCTTATAACATTCACCCTCAATCTGACTTGCCAGAGTCTTAGGACCAAGGTCTCCGGCCCAAATCTACAGTGTTGGGGTTGACAAAGACCATCTGATCGTTTTACTAAACCAACTTAGACTTTCATGATCTTACTTAAAATGGGGGACGAGACTGTGCCTCCACCCCTAAATTGTTATGTCTATTACTGTGCTACCATCTAATGGCGAAATGTGTTAAAACACAAATGTAACCTAGTACAGGGAACACTGACTACCGTTAATTTTTTTTCCCTATGGCCAATAGTTACATTTCTCTATCTCTCCAGATAAGGCAACAAATTTTCTCCATCATTCATAAAAAATGACCCCAGGTCTAAGATTTCTGGGAGGGAAAAAGTAATGAAGTCGTTAATGTGGAAAAAAATTATGTAACTTAGGGAGGACAGAAGGGTTTTTCTAAAACACTCTCAAAGTGTACAACATAAGAAAAAATAATATTTTAAGATATATATTGTTTAACTTTCTCATATATGAGAAGTTAATAAAAGCAGAAATGTTAATGCAGTACAGTATGTGCATAATGCATTATCATCTTACAGAGAGGACAAAAATTAAGCCATAACCCTCTACAGAGACTATTCACCACCCTAAAAATAAAGTCTCACAGCAAAAATAAAGTTTTACTGTTACATAATAAAAAAGATAGCAGATTACCAATATTTTTCCCTCTGCTCCTGCTGGCTAAGATTTCAGATTATTACAACTTATTTGGGGATTTTCCTCCCAGGGCTAAATGTTAGAAGCGGGGATCATTTTGGGAAATGCACTAAGCAATAAAAACAAAGAATGCTTCTCCCCACCCCTAAGCTATTCCTTTTCTTTAAACACACAGGACATATATATTGGGGATTTTCTATTTCCTGAGCAGTTCCAATGTCACCAATAACTCAAACTTTAAATCACTTCAGGAGACAGACAGGGCCCCAAGAACTCCTGGGACACAGCCAGCTGGTCCGCAGTGCATGGAGGCTTGCTATGAGCTCCCAGAGAGCGGCCCTGATGAGCGGGGAGGGTAAGCACTCAGTTTGTAGAGCACAGCTACCAGGAGAACAGCAAGTGAGATGGGTAAGTGGAATTAGGACACCCCAAAACATGGCTTTAAACATCAGTTTTGCTGTATATTGTTGAGACACATATTAGTAAACTTAAAAAAAAAAAATCTAGAGATGTACATTTCAAATTGATTTCCAACCAGGGGCATGGACAGGGTCACTATAAGACCAGAGAATATAGCTTCTGGGTTGGGATACACACTGATGAGCCCCTTCCAAAACAGTGCCTTTCTCTCCCATAACTATTAGAGCACGGAGTAATGGATATCGTGTACTGTTAAGTTATAAGCATATGTAAAAACACAAAACTGGGTCAGGCGCAGCAGGCACAGTGGCTCATGGCTGTAATTCCAGCACTTTGGGAGGCAGAGATGGGAGGATTGCTTGAGCCCAAGGGTTTGAGACTAGTTGTTACTCAGGAGGCTGAGGCGGAAGGATCCCTTGAGTCCAGGAATTCTAGGCTGCAGTGAGTTATGATCAAGCCACTACACTCCTGCCTGGGTGACAGACAGCCACTTTGTCTTTGAAAACAAAAAACAAAGACCCACAGAACTGTACAAAACCACCACATCTCTTCCCCTCTTGAACTTTATTTTCACCCCAGTCCACAGTTAAGATACAACCACCAGTCCTATCTCCTAAATCAGTGGTTCTTAAAGTGTTGACCCCAATCAGCAGCATCAGCGTCCCCCAGAAACTCATTAGAAATGCAAAGCCTGGGCTGGGCGCAGTGGCTCACACTTGAATTCCAGCACTTTGGAAGGCTGAGGCAGGTGGATCACCAAGGTTAGGAGTTCGAGACCAGCCTGACCAATATGGTGAAACCCCGTCTCTACTAAAAATACAAAAACTAGCCAAGCGTGATGGCAGGTTCCTGTAATCCCAGCTACTCAGGAGGTTGAGGCAGGAGAATTGCTTGAACCCAGGAGGCGGAGGTTGTGGTGAACCGAGATCCTCCCACTGCACTCCAGCCTGGGCAGCAAGAGTGAAACACCATCTCAAACAAACAAACAAAAAAAAAGAGAAAAAAAAAGAAAAAAAGAAAGCCTCGGGCCTCATCCCATTATTATTGAAACAGCAACTCTAGGGGTGGGGTCCACAAATCTGCATTTTAACAAGTTCTCTGGGTGATTCTGATATACACACAAGCTTGAGAACTGCTGCTGCAAATGCAGACCCTGAAAGTGCATACAGGGATGCAGTTTGTTGGCTAAAAGATGGCAAACAAGGGTGTATCCAAGTCTAGCTAAACCGTGAAGCTCTGGAATCAACACCTTCATCCTGTACCTTCAACTCCCTCAAATGTCAAATTATGTGGCATTTTGGTCCAGACCACCCCAGCAGCTTTAGTGGAGTCAGCCCACCTCAAGAGACTGGTTGTATTCTCTGTGGGAACTGGAGCAACGCCATTGGAACAAAGCTAGTAATTCGAGGTAGAGTTGAATAGAGAGGTCCTTGGGGACCCTGTATCTCCTTACTTTGTTTTCTAATCTGTAGAATCATTTCCAAGTCCAGCAAGAATGGTTGGCAAGTCCTGGCTGTTAGGTGGGAGAAACACCGCCCTGGAACGCTGAGATCTCGTTGTGCACAGAGGAAACAGCACAGTCCTGCTAACAGCCTGGGAACTGAGATAGTGACAGAACCACCAACAGAACCTCGTGAAAGAGGACAAAAAGCCATTTATTGTGGGGTTGTTCTTTTCTGATAAATATAAAAATTACAGAAAAGTCTAAATAATCCCGTAACTAAAACCTATATTCCCACCTCCTAGAATTAGTAACTGTTAACACTGTGTCAAATTAAACAGCAGTTTTGCAAAGTTGTGAAAAGACTGCATCTGGCAATGAGCTGGGGAACAAAGAGGAAAGCAGCTAGAACAGGGAGAAACGAGCTAAGTGATTTTTAACAAAGAATGTGCCCATTCTTTTATCAGAAAACATTTCAAATATGAAGTTTCCACATAGCTACTAATAATAGCTTGTAAATTTATGTAGCTGGAGAGTTGAAATTTACAAATAATGAAGAGCAGAAAAATAGCTGGAGAGGAAGCCAGCTTGTTTTCTTGGGAATAAACAGAACATGCTTTCGGACAACCCCCCACCCCCTGAAGCAAGCAAGAAAGAAATCAGGCTGGTTCAACAGAAGTCAGGCTGCAGATGATGAAAGTATGAGGCTTCTCATCGCTGTCTATGGAGCTGAGGCCAAACGCTGGAAGACCTAGAAGAAAGAACCCAGGGCATTCTCTCGCTGGCTGACCTTGGACTATGTGCTTGGTGTTAGCCATCAAAGTGGAGGGACAGTAAGAACATACGCCAAAATAAGAATCATGAGCTATTAGTGCTCCTACCCAGGGTGGGGAAAACATGAAAGTGTGGAGGCTGGAAGGCTGCTTCCCAGAGGACAAGGCCACAGTGAGCTGAGCTGGCCAAGGAGCAGGCAGGAAGGGCTGTCATCTCGGCTGTGATCCAACCAGTTTTACCGTCACCACGGCAGCCCCTGTGGCAACATCTAGAACCTCTGAAATGACATCCCCTGCAGTTCTGAGGATGTGTCTTCTGTTTTTTGACAATCACATTCCATTGCTAAACGCGAACAAAATTTAAAATATTTATTCTTCCCTCTTAACTCTGCTGGAAAACCTCATCTTTGCTTAAACAAACCGATTTCCCCTGCAGGCAGGACAAACATGGAAAGGAAAGGGGCAGAGGAGGTCTTTTATTTTTTATTTATTTATTTATTTTTTGCTGTATAAGAGGGCTAGAGGAGGGGAAATCTAGACTAGACATTTCCTGTGTACCTCCTGTTTGTGTACATATTGGTAAATTTAATATACTCATTGGGGAACTTAATGAAGTTAAGCAGAGTTCAGCTGGGCAGCCTCAGCTCAACTTCCCACACTCTCACCTTCCAGGTGCAATGCTGTTCTGTCTATCAACAAGCATCTGCCCTTTCAAAGAAATGCTATGTGTCATCATAGTCACAGGCTTTACGAGGACCAAGTGCACCAACCCGCCAGCTGATGTGCTTCCTCCTGGATCCTTCAGAACCTCTATTGACGCAATGAGAGTCTGTTTACCACAGCCAGAGCAAACTGCGGAGGATGCCTGCAAAAACGTTCAGGCCCATTAAAAACCAATAACAATAAATGGATTTTTCACCTGGTTTCCTATACAAAAGAAAAGAAAAGAAAAAAACAACAACAGAAAATCAGGGGGAAAAGAGAATGTAAAATACATGTATGTGTGGCTGTGTGTGAATTGCTCTTACGTTATTAGTAATCCATTCTTTTAGCCAGTAAACATTTTTGACACTTAACTATGTACAAAGCCCTGTGCTAGATTCTGTTAACAAACACGAGTGAAGCATAGTTCCTAGCTTCCAAGAGCTCATGATGTGGAGGAGAAAATCACACATAAAAACTAAAAAATCGTATTATAAGTTTTATAATAAAGGCTCATTCATCTGTTCAACAAAGATTTATTGTGCACAATGTGCCAGCCTCAAGTATGAACAAATAATTTTGAAAGCACAGAGGCCAAATATAACTACCATTCCCCTTTCAACCATGCAAGGTGTGATAAAAGAGCTCCCATGTATACGCTCTTCGAGAGGGTCCCTATCTTTTTGTACACCAGTCATACCTGATGTGTGCCTGGCAAATGTTCAATAAATACTGCTCGTCAAAGAATGAATTTTTTGTTCTTTTATTCATTAGGACTTTTCAACCTCATCTTTCTTGAACTCCTGACCTCAGGTGATCCACCCACCTCGGCCTCCCAAAGTGCTAGGATTACAAGCGTGAGCCACCGCACCCGGCCTTCAACCTCATCTTTCTTTGCCATCTATTCACTAATTCCATAAGCAGTTACTGAACATCTACACATATGCTGGCAGCAAGGGCTACAGAAACAAGAAGCTGTTCAGTGAGGGAAGCCGGAGAAAAACTATGAGCCTCAAAGAATGTGTGAGAATAAAACAAGTTGTGGCCAAGTGTAGTGGCTCATGCCTGTAAACCCAGTACTTTGGGAGGCCAAGGCAGGAGGATCACTTGAGCCCAAGAGTTCAAGACCAGCCTGGACAACATAGGAAGACTCCGTCTCTACCAAAAAAAAAAAAAATAACAAAATAAAAATAAAATAAGTTGTGTGTGTCTGAGGGATGGCATTTCAGGGAGGGAGGACAGTTTAAGAAAGACATAGGAGAGAGATGCAGTGTGGACATGTGGGGATCTCCAAACAGTTCAATGTCTTAAACTTTGCATTTTCAAAAGCTTGATCTTGTCAGATCTAACCTTGAGCTAACCAAATTTGTGAGAGAATATGTATCAACTAGAATGCTAATTCCTCAAGTGGTTACTCTGTCTGGTGGCTAGATGTCCATGTGGGCATTGGAATCTGGATATATCCAAAAGGATGCTTGAGTGAGCATGACACTGGGGCAAGTTGCAAAGCTAGTGATCTTGTCAACAGCTTAGGATAGCTAGCTGTATCTGTCCTTATCGTCATCTTCCCTGTCCCTCTGTCACCCTTTTCTACTTCCTCAGCCCACACACTCTTCATGCCATTGCAATCTGGATTCTACCCCACCTCATTCCTGAAGCTGCCCCTACCTAGGTCATAGATGCTCTCTCTGTTGCTAAATACAGGATTCCTCTTAGTCCTTCTCATTCTGGATGTGTCTGTAGTAGCTTCTGACCCTAAGATGAGCTCTCCTTCATCCACTCCTGCCTGTTTTCCTTCTGATGTCTCAGGACACTTTGCATCTTCCTTTTGCTCTGTGAACCCTACAACGAATAATTTTCCACTGTTCTCTCTCTGGGTGAGATCATGACTTCAGTTGTCACCTTTACAGTCTAAAGATTCCCAAATCACGATCTGTGGCTCTAATGGCTTTTTAAATAAATTGTGGTAAAATACACAGAATATGAAGTTTACCATCTGCTATGGTTTGAATATTTGTCCTCCCCAAAATTCATGTGAGAGTTTAATCCCCAGTATGGCAGGATTGAGAGGTGGGCCTTTAAGAGGTCAAGGGGGCTCTGCTCTCATGAATGGATTTATGTATTCATGGATTAATGGGTTATCACAGGAATGGAACTGTGGCTTTATTATGATGATGATTTTGAACCATTGTGGAAACTATATGCCAGACTACAACACTGTGAGGCCACCTTCAGTGTTACTCGGCCTCCTTTTACAACCACCAAGACCAGCGTTCAGATCCAACGGGAACAGGAACCAGAGGGTCAGAGATGAGTGGCTTAAAGAGGAGGAAGAGGGATCTGAACTAGCACACTCGGCCCCCTTGCCATGTGATGCTCTGCACCGCCTGAGGACTCCACAGAATCCCCACCCACAGAAAAGCTCTCACTAGATTCGTCCCCTCAACCTTGGACTTCCCAGCCTCCAAAACTGTAAGAAATAAATTTCATTTTTTTGTTTTTTTGTTTGTTTGTTTTTGAAAGAGATAGTATTTTTCTTTTTTTTTTTTTTTTTTTTTTTGAGACGGAGTTTCACTCTTGTTACCCAGGCTGGAGTGCAATGGCGCGATCTTGGCTGACCGCAACCTCCGCCTCCTGGGTTCAGGCAATTCTCCTGCCTCAGCCTCCTGAGTAGCTGGGATTACAGGCACACGCCACCATGCCCAGCTGATTTTTTTTGTATTTTTAGTAGAGACGGGGTTTCACCATGTTGACCAGGATGGTCTCGATCTCTTGACCTCGTGATCCACCCGCCTCGGCCTCCCAAAGTGCTGGGATTACAGGCGTGAGGCACCGTGCCCGGCAATAAATTTCATTTTATAATTTACCCAGTTTGGGGTATTTTGTTATAAGCAATGGAAAATGGACTAAGGTACCATCATAACCATTTTTTGGTTTTTAAAAATCACAACCCTGTTTAAGTGTAGCGTTCAGTGGCATTAAGTACACTCATGTTGTCATACAACCAGTGCCGCCATCCAGCTCCAAAACTTTTCCATTCTCATACTGCCGATAAAGATATACCCAAAACTTTGGGCTTTATCCTGAAGACATTAGGAAGCCCCCAAAAGACTGTAAATGGGGGAAGATGGGATCACATCTATTTTAAATGATAATTTGCATTGGTCAGAATAAATGAGAGAGGCAAGGACTCCTGTGGAAGGTCATTTGTGAAATGACCTTTATTGAGGGCATTTATCGCTTGTCACTTCCTCCTTTTCTGCTTAGGTCATGTTGAACCACTTGCAGCTTTCGAGATGTGTTACAATTGCTCTCAGCAGGAATTCTTGGTCTGGAACATTCTCCCCACTCCTCCGTTCCCTCCCTTACCTAATTCAACTGATGTGTCACCTCCTCTGGGTCCCTTCTCCACTCCAGCTGGGCTAGAAGCCCTTTCTCAGTGTTCCCATGCACCCGTGCATACTCCATCATAGCACTTACCACACCGCCCTCTCCTCTAGACTGGGGGTACTTCTAGGCTCTGGACTGTGACTTATTTATCTTTGGATCCTCCAGTGGCTAGCATAGAGTATGGCACATACTAAGTGCCTATCTGGGTAGTCAGGGAAGGCTTCTTGGTGGTGATGACAACTAACTTGAGTCCTAACAAATGACTAGGAATTGGCTGGGTGAAAACAGGCCAAGCACACTAGACATGGTGGCTCATGTCTATAATCCCAGCACTTTGGGAGGCCAAGGCAGGTAGATGACTTGAGGCCAGGAGTTCGAGACCAGCCTGGCCAACATGGCAAAACCCTATCCTGACCAAATATACAAAAAATTAGCTGGGCACGGTGGCTCACGCCTGTGGTCCCAGCTACTTGGGAGGCTGAAGTGAGAGGATCGCTTGAACCCAGGATGCAGAGGTTGCAGTGAGCCATAATCACACCACTTTACTCCAGCCTGAGTGATGGAATGAAACCCATTTCGAAAAAAAAAAAAAAAAGACAAGAAAGAAGAAAACAGGTCAGTCAGCTACCTAGTGACGAATTGATTACCACTGGATCACTTCTACTAAGGAAGGGGCAGTGTTTTGTCCTCACTAGAAGAGACACTTACTTTGGATATGGATTTATTTTCTTTGCATGCAATGTGTTGCCAAAACTACCATCTGTGGACGTACTGAATGCCTTATCTACCATCGTGGTATTCTATACAGCATTTTTTCTGATCAAGAAACTCAGTTCGCAGCAAAAGAAGTATGGCAATGAACCTGCGCTCATGGAATTCACCGGTCTTATCACATTCTCCACCATCTTGAAGCATCTGGAATGGTCTTTTGAAGTCTCAGTTATCACTCCAGCTAGGTGGCAATGCCTTGTGATACCAGGGCAAGGCTATTCAGGAGGCTATATGTGTTCTGAAGCAGCGTTCAACGCATGGTGCTGTTTCTCTGAGGGCCAATATTCAAGGGTCCAGGAATCAAGGGGTAGAAATGGAAATGGCACCAGTGATTGTTACCCCTAGTGACCCATTAGCAAAATTTTTGCTTCCTCTTCCTGCAATTTTATGCTCTGCTGGCCCAGAGGTCTTAGTTCTGGAGGGAGGAATGCTTCCATTAAGAGACACAACAATGGCTCCATTCAACTGGAAGCTAAGACTGCCACCCAGCCTCTTTGGGCTCTTTATGCCTCTGAGTCAATAGGCTAAGAAGGGAGTTACTGTGTTGGTTGGGGTGACTGACTGAGACTTCCAGAGGGGAAATTGGACCTCCACTCAACAATGGAGGTAAGGAAGAGTATGTCTGGAGCACAGGAGATCTCTTAGGGCATCTCTTAGTATTACAACACCCTGTGATTAAGGGCGATGGAAAACTACAACAGTACAATCCAGGCAGGACTAAGAATGACCCAGATCCTTCAGAAATGATGGTTTGTGTCACCCCACCAGCTAACAAACCTTGACTGGCTGAGGTGCTTGCTGAAGGCAAATGGAAGACAGAATGGGTAGTAGAAGAAGGTAGTGATCAATACCAACTATGACCACATGACCAGTTACGGAAATGAGAAGTATAACTGACATGAGTATAACCTCCTCAATTTGTTATATGTTTGTTATATGTACACATATTTTAAGCAAATATCTTCATTTTCTTTCTTCTCTTATTCCTTTATTTATTTATTTATTTTAATTATTTATTTATTTATTTATTTTTTTGAGACGGAGTTTCGCTCTTGTTACCCAGGCTGGAGTGCAATGGCGCGATCTCGGCTCACCGCAACCTCCGCCTCCTGGGTTCAGGCAATTCTCCTGCCTCAGCCTCTTGAGTAGCTGGGATTAAGGCACGTGCCACCATGCCCAGCTTAATTTTTTGTATTTTTAGTAGAGACGGGGTTTCACCATGTTGACCAGGATGGTCTCGATCTCTTGACCTCGTGATCCACCCGCCTCGGCCTCCCAAAGTGCTGGGATTACAGGCTTGAGCCACCACGCCCGGCCCTTATTCCTTTATTATGTAGTATAAGATGTATTGACTTTATATCTGTATTTAAGTTCATTTTACAACATAGTGTTTATCTGGAGAACAGTAAACATCACTCAAGAGGTTAATCTCCTCTTCTGGGGAAGGAATTGGTATGAGATAGATATGTCATGTTAGTCAGAATTATGATCTTGTTATTGTCTTTATTTGGGGATTAAGTATGGTTTAAGGAGATGCAATGCATATGGGTGCCAAATTGACAAGGAGTGAATTTGTGATGGTAGTTTTATGTGTCCATTGGATGTGCAGATAACTAACAAAACGTTATCAGTTTCCAGATGTGTCTGCAAGGCTGTTTCCGGAAGAGATGAGCTCATCAGTAGAATGAGTAAAGAAAGTCTGCCCTCATCCATGTAGGTGGCCATCATCCCTTGATGTCCTCAACAGAACAGACAGGTGGAAAGAGGGCAAATTTGCTTTCTCTGTTTGAGCTCAGACAGCCATATTCTCCTGACTTTGGACATTGGTTCTCAGGCCTTTGGACTCAGATTGAACTACACCACCAGCTTTCCTGGTTCCCCAGCTTGCAAACAGCATGAGGCAATTCCTATAATTAAAAAAAAAATGCAGTGCTGGGGACAGTGGCTCACACCTATAATACTTCACTTTGGGAGGCCAAGGTGGGTAGATTGCATGAGCCCAGGAGTTCAAGACCAATCTGGGCAAATGGCAAAACTTCATCTCCACCCACAAAGACAAAACAAAAAGTAGCCAGGCATGGTGGCACATGCCTGTAGTCCCAGTTACTCAGGAGGCTTAGGTGGGAGATCGCTTGGAGATGGAGGTTGCAGTGAGTCGAGATCACACCACTGTGCCACTGCACTCCAGCCTGAGTGACAGAGCAAGTCCTTGTCTCAATAAATACAAACACACGCATACACACACACACTATACGTTCTGCTTCTTTGGGGAATCCTGACTAGCACAACAGGTCAAGAAATATCTCAAGCAATGGAGGCAACAAGCAAGATGCAGCTGTGTGATACAGAATGATGCATCAGACAACTGTAGGCTATGCAAGGCGGCTGGAGCACTTGAAGTACAAGGTAAGGCGTGGTCAAGGACAAGGCCAGGCAATGTCTGCCAATAGACTTAGAGAACAGGTACTATCAGGCAGTCCTGACCAGGGGACTAAAGTATGGATCTATTACAGAAGACCAGTTAGAGGTGACACATGGAAACCAGGGATCAAAATTAAGGAGGAAATGACTGATAACAGGTAAATGTATTATCCTCCCAGAGTATGTGTGATGGAATTAAATGATGGATGGACATTCACCAAGTAGATCCTCATCACATGTTTGTTAAAAAATAAAACAATAATATTAATCAAATATGTAATTTATGCTAAAATATAATCATAAACCTAGATACAACTATGAAATTAAATTATGGCACTTCTGGTATGAGTCAGAGGTTGAGGGAGATATACGTGAGGTCAGTGTACTGAAGTTCCTGAAACAGGGAACCACTAGTGCTTCCTACTCTCTAATGAGCAAGAGGCCAGAAAGTAGGAGTAGAAGCAGGAGTGGAGAGGTGAGGAAGAAAAGAGACAGGGCAATTTACCGAAGAAAGAGGATTAATCTTTCTCACAGCTCCATGTGGCTGGGGAGGTTTCACAATCATGGGGGAAGATGAAAGGTAGGTCTCACATGGTGGCAGACAAGAGAAGAGAGCTTCTGCAGGGAAACCCCCCTTTATAAAACCATCAGATCTTGTGAGACTTAGTCATTATCATGAGAATAGCATGGGAAAGACCCACCCCCATGATTCACTTATGTCCCACGGGTCCCTCCCACAACATGTGGGAATTATGGGAGCTACCTATTCAAGATGAGATTTGGGTGGGGACACAGCCAAACCATATCACCGACATTAGGTGAGATAGCTCTGGATTCTGATTTCCACTTTTCATGGCAATGTGTCCCCTTAAGTGCCCTTCAGCTTTCTGTGTTCCTCACTAGGTCCTTGTTCTATTCATTTGTCCCCAGTCTTTGTCTTGTTCTTTCCTCACTTTCCTCATGCAGAGAGCTGTTATTTCCTTGATAAATCCCAGTATTTTTTTTTTTTTTTTTTTTTTTTAGAGCATCTCACTCTGTCACCCAAGCTGGAGTGCAGTGGTGCGATCTCGGCTCACTGCAACCTGTGCCTCCCAGGTTCAAGTGATTCTCCTACCGCAGCCTCCCAAGTAGCTGGTATAACAGGTGCTCGGCCACCACACCTCGCTAATTTTTGTATTTTTAGTAGAAAGGAGGTTTCACCATGTTGGCCAGGCTGTACTCGAACTCCTGATTTCAAGTGATCCTCCCCCCTCAGCCTCCCAAAGGGCTAGGATTACAGGCGTGAGCCACCGTGCCCAGCCAGTAAATCTCAGTCTTTTACCTACATCCTGCAGGGGTATTTTGAGCCTGTTGCCCCTGGCCTTTTAGAACCCGTCTCTCGCTCCCTGGCCATGCCCATCTCTTTCTCATGTTCTAACCCAGCTTTCCCAGGTCTAAACCCATGTTTTTGACTCTGGGTGAGGCGTTCTCTGGGCTCTCCCCAACCTCCCCGGGACGTAACTGGGAAGGGCTCCCTTAGGCCGTCTCGGTCTTTGCTGCCCGGACTGCAGCTACTGAGCTGGGAGAGATGCCCTGCTGGTCCTGTCCTCTCCGAAGCGCGCCCTGCGAAAGGCCGGCCACACGACACGGAAGCTCCTGCAGAACTGTCGCAGCCGAAAAGAAAGAGGCCTTCGCTGCAAAATGACTGAATCAGTTCAGGCCGCGGCCCCCAAGAGAAGTTCTCTGGTCCTGTCACACCCTCCACTGAAGCAGCTCCCAAAGGCTGTGGAAAGAGCTGTTTCCTGGGAATTTGAAATGTGGGAAAAATTCCCCCATGGAGTCCAAGTTGGCGGCGGCAGGAGGCGCGGTTCAGGCCACGGGAAAAGTTTACAGCTGGTTTTTCCGCTCTGCCACCTCGCGGGCGACCTGGGACCTGCAGGCCTTCCCCGGGGCGGAGGAGAGCAGCCGCTCAGGCACCGAGGATGGATTCATTGACTGTGCACCTAGAACGGAGAGGACAAGACAACGTCCCCGACCATAATGAGGCTACGCTGGGGACGGTGTTGTACCCGAGGGAGTCAAGGAATGCGCCACACCCTAGATTGAATTATGAGTCCTTTATTATGCCGGCGACCGAGAGGTGGCTAACGCCCAAAATTCTCTCGGCCCCTAAGAAAGAGTTAGGTGGTCGTTTATATCCTAGTTTTAAAAGGGAGGGGTAACCTAGCTGAAGCAAATTTTTCACAAAAGCAGAGTAAGCAAAAAGTTAAAAGATAAACTAGTACATGAGAAATAAAACAGTGCCAGGTGCGAGGGGTAAAGCCATCATGAAAGACGTACAACTTACAGATAATGGAGCCTCTGGGCGCTCGACAGCACCTGCATTCCCAGGCTCTGCTGGTACCCCTTAACTAGGCCTGTTATCAACAAACGCATTCCTGGAGGTGCCCAGTGTCATCCTGCCCCGGCTACGTGTTATAGTTACATACTTAATGGTGGGAAAATAACTAACATGAAGAAGCTAAGATGGAGCCCGTCCGGCTTAAAAAGCTAACATAAAGCCTGAACAGCTTTTAGTCTGAGAAAGAGAGAGTTAGTTTTAGCTGGCAAAAAGCAGGTTATCACAACAGGATGTGACTGTAACGGGTCATTTGTTGTAAATGTGAAAGAGAGACGCGTGCAAGCCAGAATCCTGGGAGTCCTCCGCCTCCAATCCTTTATCAGGTCCTTTCAATTCCAAATCCAGTATGCCCCTTAGATCCATCCACTTCCCTTTCTCCAAGTCCAAACCACTCCTCTGCCTCCTCTCTGAATGCTTTCCCCTCCCTCAATCCATTCTCCATTTAGCAGCCTGTTTAAATCCGTTTAGCTTAAATCCCTACCACAGTCCCGACCCGCCAAGTCCAGCAACCCCCTTTGTCCAGAGCCCTTCCTCCCCACCCTCTCTCACATCAGCACCCAGGTCTTTCCACACTCCAAACACCACGAGCTCTCCTCGCCTTCAGGACTTTGCTTCTTCACAGCTCCTTCTACCAAGCATGCTCTTCCTTATCACCCCCTCTATTCATTTCACTCTATTGACCCTTGGTTGGGCAGCTCAGCATCACTTCCTCAGGGAAGCTTCCCAGACCTATAGATAACAGATCCTCCAGCCATCTATTCTAAAAATTCTCATGCTCTTCCCTCATAGCAAACACTCAGTTTAATTGCATCTGTGTGCATGCATTTAATTAATGTCTCCTACCCCCAAAGCTGTAGATGCAATATCACTAATACCTAGCATGGTACCTGGTATATGGTAAATGCTGAATAAGTATTTGTAGAATAAATTTGAACAGACCTGTGGACTTCTTACAAGCAAGAGAGGAACAATCCGGTTCACTCAGTGAATGTAGGAGTAAACTTTCCACCATAGAAGTAGAACAGGACCAGGATTTCCCAGCCTTTTTCATGGGATGCTTTAACCACATGGCATCTCCTCTTGAGCCTTCCTGGTCTGTATCACTGGAAGTACAATATCTGTTCCACCCTTGGACCCTGGGGGCAAGGGGCTATCACTGCTAGAGGGAGGGGGCGCTAATGGCCCAGTGAGCTGAATGGAGCAGAGAATGGGGAAAGACAGTGGAGGGAGACCATTCAAATCAGAAGGCCACTGGATTGATGACCTCTGAAATCTTGAAGCCCCCAGGTACTTTCTCCAGCTTCCAGAGCGGATCATGCTGTCTACACAATGGGGAAGATTAGACACCTACTTGAGTGTTATATTCTGAGCCAGTCTGGTTGTATTCATTCATTCAGTAACCTTTACCAAGTTCCTGTCCTCTAAGAGGTTATACCAGCTCTTGACCCCTAGAGAGCACCCTAGAGACTCTTCTAGGCAGCCTGTTAAGCACCATTACTGGTCAGCTTCCAGGGTGAGTGGAACTTCATGGAAAAGCAGCTGGGGTTGTTACCAATGAGTTTGCAGCTGGCAACTCAGATGCCCACCACCTCAACCTTCTGGGCTCAAGCAATCCTCCCTCCTTAGCCTCTAGAGTAGCTGGGACTACAGGCACGGGTCACTACATACAATCCTCCCTCCTAAGTCTCTGGAGTAGCTGGGGCTTCAGGCATGGGCCCCTACACCCAACTAATTCTTAGATTTTTTTGTAGAGATAAGTCTCACTATATTGCCTAGACCGATCTGTAACTCCTGAACTCAGGTGATCCTCCACCTCAGACTCCCAAAGTGCTGGGATTACAGGCATAAGCCACCACACCCACCCTACCATGTGTATTTTTAAAAGAAGAACCCTTTGCTGGGCAAGGTGGCTCATGCCTGCAATCCCAGTACTTTTGGAGGTCCAGGTGGGAGGACTGAGTGAGCCCAGGAGTTCAAGACCAGCCTGGTGAACATGGCGAAACCTTGTCTCAACAACAATAAAAAAACCTAAAAATTAGCTGGGTGTGGTGGTGTGCACCTATAGTCCCAGCTACTTGAGAGGCTGAGGTTGGAGGATTGTCTGAGTGTGGGAGGCAGAGGCTACAGTGAGCCATAATGGTGCCACTGCACAACAGCCTGGGTGACAGAGCAAGACTCTGCCTCAAAAATAATAGGCCAGTATGGTGGCCTACACCTGTAATCCCAGCACTTTGGGAGGCCAAGGTGGGTGGATCACTTGAGATCCAGAGTTAGAGACCAGCCTGGCCAACAAGATGAAATCCTGTCTCTACTTAAAATACAAAATTTAGCTGGACATGGTGGCAGGCACCTGTAATCCCAGCTACTCAGGAGGATGAGGCAGGAGAGTCACTTGAACTTGGGAGGTGGAAAGTGAGTTGAGATTGGGCCATTGCACACAAGCCTGGGCAACAAAGTGAGACTGTGTCTCAAAACACACACACACACACACACACACACACACACACACACACACATATTCACCTACAGAGCTCCTTATTCTTTTCTTTTTGATTTTCAGACAGGGTCTTGCTATGTCACTCAGGCTGGAGTGCAGTGGCTATTCACAGGCACCATCATAGCTCACTATAGCTGCAACTTTCTTGGCCCAAGCAACCCTACCACCTCAGCCTCCTGAGTAGCTGGGACTACAGGAGTGTGCTAACTCCTTATTATTAATTTTTTTTTTCTAAGATGGAGCCTCACTCTATTGCCCAGCTGGAGTATAGTGGTGCAATCTCACTGCAACCTCCACCTTGCTGGTTCGAGCAATTCTCCTGCCTCAGCCTCCTGAGTAGCTGGGATTACAGGCACGCACCACCATGCCCAGCTAAGTTTTTGTATTTTTAGTAGAGACGGGGTTTCACCATGTTGACCAGGATGGTCTCAATCTCTTGACCTCGTGATCCACCCGCCTCGGCCTCCCAAATTGCTGGGATTACAGGCTTGAGCCACCGCGCCCGGCCTGGCATTTCTTCCATGCTGTTCTCGTGATAGTGAGTGAGTATCGTGAAACCCGGTGGTTTAAAAGTGTTTAGCACTTCCCCCGTTACCCTCTCTCCTGCTTCACCATGGTGAGACGTGCTTGCCGCCCCTTCACCTTCTGCCATAATCATAAGTTTCCTGAGGCCTCCCAGCCATTCTTCGTACAGCATGCAGAACTGTGAGTCAATTAAACTTCTTTTCTTCCTAAATTACCCAGTCTCAGGTGGTTCTTTATAGCAGTGTAAGAACAGACTAATACAGTTAGGTTTTATTCCTTTCAACAACAAGCCTATAGAGGAAGATCAACTGCTTAGGCTGCAGGAAAAGAACACTTAGGTCAACACATAATTTGTTAGCAACCAGCTAGCGTTCTACTCCCATCAACTGAGATCTCCAGCTACAAATTGCCAATGATTATGTACAACCTACCCCACTACTAACGCAGGAGTCAGGGTAAGAATTCAAGAAACAGTGTTTTAAGTAATACACCCCAAATAGGTAACAATAACGTGTGTTTTAGTCCTCTTTTCTTTTAACTTTAATTCATTTAATTGTGATATGTCACTGTCATTAACCAGGTGCGTATTTCCCATCACCTCCTGCCACTGTAAAGATAATCCTGAGCAGCCTAAAAAGAGACATGACTTTGTTTTAGTTTACCATGGAATAAATAGCTAAAGATTAAGTATTCCAAAATACAAACCCAAATTCCTATTTAGAATGTGCCTTGCTTAATATTTAACCAGTTATTTGATAACAGCCATTTGCAAAATTGTCTTCTTATTCGTTGCCCAGTGGTTACCTTTCATCAACAGCTCATTTCGGTGGATTCATCAGGAAGTAACATTGCTTAATATTTGATATTTTATTAGGCTTTATGGTAATTACTTTCTGTTTGACTAAAATTCTTGACAATATTTACTTTACCTAATTTCCATATTGAAATTATTTGAGGAATACAAAGTATTAAAAAAGGTAATGGATCTTATTTTTGGATTAAGCTGGTCCTTCATAAAGGCTCCAAGCTTTTGCCACACTGATGTGGCACTGTTTAGAACTGTTTTTACTGAACTGGCAGCACGATGTCTCAGCTTGCACTGAAGGGAGTTGCTAAGGAAATTATTTCTGATATCAAATCATGTGTACCTTATGAAGACATGTAAGCAAAATATATTTCAGTTCTTAGGAACAAGTATTCTTTTTTCTTTTTTTTTTTTTTTTTTTTTTTTTTTTTTGAGACAGAGTTTTGCTTGTTACCCAGGCTGGAGTGCAATGGCGCGATCTCGGCTCACCGCAACCTCCGCCTCCTGGGTTCAGGCAATTCTCCTGCCTCAGCCTCCTGAGTAGCTGGGATTACAGGCACGCGCCACCATGCCCAGCTGATTTTTTTTTTTTTTTTGTATTTTTAGTAGAGACGGGGTTTCACCATGTTGACCAGGATGGTCTCGATCTCTTGACCTCGTGATCCACCCGCCTCGGCCTCCCAAAGTGCTGGGATTACAGGCGTGAGCCACCGCGCCCGGCCAGGAACAAGTATTCTTTTATTTAAAAAAATGCATTCACTGATTGAATGATTTTTATGATTTTTTTTTTTTTTTTTTTTTTGGGTGTCGGTCTCGCTCTGTTGCCCAGGCTGGAGTGCAGCGGTGCTCTTGGCTCATTGCAACCTCCGCCTCCTGGGTTTAAGCGATTCTCCTGCCTCAGCCTCCTGAGTAGCTGGGATCACAGGAACACACACACACACACCTGGCTAATGTGTGTGTGTGTGTGTGTGTGTGTGTGTGTGTGTGTGTATATTTTTTTTTAGATGGAGTTTTGCTCTTGTTGTGCAGGCTGGAGTGCAATGGCGCGATCTCCGCTCATCAAAACCTCTGCCTCCCTGGTTCAAGTGATTCTCCTGCCTCAGTCTCCTGAGTAGCTGTAATTTCTGTATTTTTAGTAGAGATGGCATTTCACCATGTTGGTAAGGCTGGTCTGAACTCCTGACCTCGTGATCCCCCTGCCTTGGCCTCCTAAAGTGCTGGGATTGCAGGGGTGAGCCACTGCTCCCGGCCTGATTGAATAATTTATGGTATATGTTTTGATTGCGGAATTGGTTGAATTTCTTTCTTCATACATGCTAATAGGGCACTCAAAATAACATTTTCAATTCACTGTCATAATGCTAGTAAACTTTTTGTGCCTTTACTTTACCCATAGCCTCATCTTATTTTTCATATCCTGGTTACTTTATTTTCCTCAAATGATTATTATTTTATCTGTGTAATAAATATTTTGCAAGATGCATAAATGACTAGAAAAATATCCTAAAAACACAAATGTGAAACTGCATAAAGAAACATATTACTACAAACAAAACGTATTGCTGGTATTTTTCCTCTGACAGATTGTATAGTTCATAACATATACCTCACTGTGAAGAAAATTTCAAGGTCACTTATTTGAAATATTGACCTTGAATATTTCACGGTCAAATCTTTGAAATACTAAATGCTAGTAAATTTCATCAAAACCCCTTTTAAAAAAATATATGCTGAGATATATCTAACAAACCTCACTGCTAAAATATTGCAAGACTCAATTTGTGACAAAATCAATACTACACAAGCACGAATAAGAAAGTGGGGACAGATAAAAAGTGTGAAGGGTCACTAATCTATTTTTTAGTTATCAAAGTATAACTGCTAGCATCTCACATTTCCTAATATAAAATCACTGTGCTTGATCACATATGCTTTATAAATTATTTATTAAAAGGAGGAAAAATAAATGTAATACTGTTTTACCACAAGAAAATAGAAATACCTGGTATTAAAAAATTTATAATCCTGTGTTTGAAACATAATGTGTATTAGTTATTTCACAAAAAAATATTTTCCAGAAAAGTAATTTATTAACTCAAGAAAATATAATTTAAAAAATCCTTTAAATCTAAAACCTTTTAAATCTAAAACCTTAGCTTTTATATTAGAATTTAAAACAATAAAATTAGATAATGCCAAGATCATGGTAAATTATTTCAATTTTTAATTCTATTTTTAAATTTCTTTTTTTTTTTTTTTTTGAGACGGAGTTTTGCTCTTGTTACCCAGGCTGGAGTGCAATGGTGCGATCTCGGCTCACTGCAACCTCCGTCTCCTGGGTTCAGGCAGTTCTCCTGCCTCAGCCTCCTGAGTAGCTGGGATTACAGGCACGTGCCACCATGCCCAGCTAATTTTTTGTATTTTTAATAGAGACGGGGTTTCACCATGTTGACCAGGATGGTCTCGATCTCTTGACCTCGTGATCCACCTGCCTCGGCCTCCCAAAGTGCTGGGATTACAGGCTTGAGCCACCGTGCCCGGCCTATTTTTAAATTTCTTTTTCCTCTCAAGGCTATCTCCTTTTGGGAACTCACTTTGAATTCAAATACCATTCTTTCATTGAAATTGTTCTTTCTAGCTTTCATAAAAATAATATCCACTTATTGCACAATAAAACATATATTTTATTTGTAACATTATTTATACTACCTCTCCTTTTAGGAAGAAGATATGTTAATTTAGGACTCTTTATTTAAACGATTTATGGCCGGGTGCGGTGGCTGAAGCCTGTAATCCCAGCACTTTGGGAGGCCGAGGCGGGTGGATCACGAGGTCAAGAGATCGAGACCATCCTGGTCAATACAGTGAAACCTCGTCTCTACTAAAAATACAAAAAATTAGCTGGGCATGGTGGCGCATGCCTGTAATCTCAGCTACTCAGGAGGCTGAGGCAGGAGAATTGCCTGAACCCAGGAGGCGGAGGTTGCAGTGAGCTGAGATCGCGCCATTGCACTCCAGCCTGGGTAACAAGATCGAAACTCCGTCCCCAAAAAAATAAAAAAATAAATAAATAAATAAAAATAAAAATAAACGATTTATGAAACTATTCAAATTATTCAGTACAGTTGGCAAAAACTAAACATTTCAAAACCTTACTGCAAATTTGCAACACACTTTTAGATGAACATACAGATAGCAAACAGTGAAATGAAAAGCATACTAAAAGACATCCAGAACTATAATGACCGCAATGATAAACAGACATCTTTACCAGGGTAAGCAGTCATAAGCACAAAATTCAACATCATGAGAGAATATACACTTAAATATCTAAATATCTACTTACTTGACCACTTCTATGACACAGGCCTTGAGCCACATGACTCACATCGGCTTTTTCTCTTTTTTTAGTGCTACTATTGTTTGTACCACATTCACTTGGCCTGGTTGATGTGCCTTAGCTCATGTTGCTTATACTGTAAGTAGTATACCAACCATACCAACCAATGATGATTAATAGCATATGAATATTAATATATGTAAATTTATTATTTATTTGATTGCCCTTTCAAATGTTTCTTTGCAGGTTAACTCACTCAATATGAGCAGTATTTAATAGATACATTTTGAAAAAATGAGAGGGAATTTTCTAATTACAGATTTTTGAACTCTGTCTGGTAAAACAGATCTTTTAATTTAAAAGATGTTTGATTTTTTTAAAGAAAAAAATGGAACATTATTAATTTTTTTATTTTTAATTCCTTTTTATTCATTACATGTCAGAAGCGGTCTTTGTTTTAAATAAAATCACATTAATAGATATCAATTGAGCATCTACTGTGTATGCAGGTTACTATAGTAAAGAGGAAAGCAGAATTTCTAAACTTTCTACTAGTCTTGTAACTCTAATAATTATTTATAGGCCAGGCAACAAAATGTATACATTGCATGAATAATTACTACAAATTTATACTTAATATTTTTAAAACAAAAATACTCATGTTTTTTTCAACTTACAATGCTATTTATTTTATTTATTAAATTCTAATTTTTTTATTTCAATAGGTTTTCGTGGAACAAATGGTGTTTGGTTACATGAATAAGTAAATTCTTTAGTGGTGAGTAGCTGAGATTTTGATGCACCCATCACCCAAGCAGTGTATACTGCCCAATGTGTAGTCATTTCCCTCACTGTTCCCTACCTTTTCACCCAATCCCCAAAGTCCAATGTGTCATTCTTATGTATTTGTGTACTCACAGCTTACCTCCTTCATATGAGTGAGAACAAAGGATGTTTGGTTTTCCATTCCTGAGATTTTCACTCAGAATAATATTTTTCAATTCCATCCAGGTTTCTGCAAATGCCATTATTTCCTTCCTTTTTATGGCTGAGTGGTATTCCATGGGGGTTTTATATATATATATATATATATATATATATATATATATATATATATAAAATATTTTCTTTATCCACTTGTTGATTAATGACCATTTGATCTATTTCCATGTTTTTGCAATTGCAAATTGTGCTGCTATAAACATGTCTGTGCAAGTATCTTTTTCATATAATGACTTCCTTTTCTCTGGGTAGACACCTAGTAGTGAGATTGCTGCATCAAAAGGTAAATTTACTTTTAGTTCTTCATGGAATCTCCACACTGTATTCCATAATGGTTGTATTAGTTTACATTCCCAGTAGCAGTGTAGAAGTGTTCCCTTTTCACTGCGTCCCTGCCAACATCTATCATTTTTTGATTTTTTGATTTTGGCATTCTTGCAAGAGTAAGGTGTCATAGCATTGTGGTTTTGATTTGCATTTCCTGATCATTACTGATGTTGAGCATTTTTTCATATGTTTGTTGGCCATTTGTATATCCTGTTTTGAGAATTGTCTATTCAGGTCCTTACCCCACTTTTTGATGGGATTGTTTGTTTTTTTCTTGATAATTTGTTTGAGTTCATTGTAGATTCTGGATATTTTTTGTGAGATGTATACATTGTGAAAATTTTCTCCCACTCTGTGGGTTGTCTGTTTACTCTGCTGACTGTTCCTTTTGCTGTGCAAAAGCCCTTTAGTTTTATTAAGTCCCAGCTATTTATTTTTGTTTTTATTGCATTTGCTTTTGGGCTCTGGGTCATGGAATCATTGCCTAAGTCAATGTCTAAAACGGTTTTTCTGATGTTATGTTCTAGAATCTTTATGGTTGCAGCTTTAAGTATTTGATCCATCTTGATTTGATTTTTGTATAAGGTGGGAGATGAGGATGCATTTTCATTCTTCTACATGTGGCTTGCCAATTATCCCAGAACCACTTGATGAATAGAGTGTCCTTTCCCTACTTTATGTTTGTGTTTGCTTTGTCAAAGATCAGTTAGTTATAAGTATGTGACTTTATTTCTGGATTCTCCATTCTGTTTTCATTGGTAAGTTGTTCTGAGAGTCAGGACTACACCAGGCGCACTAGTTCTCGCCTGTAATCCCAGCACTTTCGGAGGCCGAGGCAGGCAGATCATGAGGTCAGGCGTTCAAGATCAGCCTGGCTAACATGGAGAAACCCCATCTCTACTAATAAATACAAAAAAATTAGCCAGGCATGGTGGTGCATGCCTGTAGTCTGAGCTACTCGGGAGGCCGAGGCAGGAGAATTGCTTGAACCCGGGAGGTGGAGGTTGCAATGAGCCGAGATGGTGCCACTGCACTCCAGCCTGGGCAACAGAGTGAGACTCTGTCTCCAAAAAAAAAAAAAAGAGCCATAGCTTCTCAGCAGGTGACAGGACGCCTTTGGAGGGGACGTGCTTCTTGTCATGGGAGGCAGGTGAGCAAGGCTTGAGGGAACACAGGTCAGAGACGATGCGATGGAATTTCTGAACTGGGTGTGGCAGTAGAGGGGGATAAAATGGGACCTGTGGGTCTCTTCTTATTCTAGGAGTCTAAGTATCCAACCATGCTCACAGGTGCATGTACATGTGCACACACATGCAAGTGCGCACACACACATGGGCTGCTGCTGCCCAGTCATCTAGAAAGCTTGGAAAAGGAAGCTTTTTTTGCGCCTGACCAGCCCCTTTCTATGCACAGCCACCACATAGGGACTTGACACTGGGTACCCTCATTCTGCCAGGCAAGCAGTAACAGAGCACAGAGATGTGGGGCCCTCTGTTAATCCTCACAACCTATGAAGCTCTCATTTTACAGTTGTCAACTGAGTAAAATAGAACACAGAGTGGTGAAATACCTCACCCAAGGTTTCACAGCTCTAAGCAGTAGAGCCAGGATTCCAACCCAGCTAGTCTGCAATTGGAGTCTGTGCTCCTAATTGCCTTGCACACACAACCACCGTGAAAATGTTCATCCTCCCAGATAAGGTTTCTATAGTCTTGCTGTCGACCAAACTTGGCCTCCATTGTCAAGGTCACTGGCAAGTGCTATGATGGGATGAAGTAAGGGCAGTAAGGAGGCTGCAGCTGGGTGGTAGAGAGATGAAAAGGAAACCTGGGTTCACTTTGTGGGTGTGGCCTTCACAAAACGAATGGGCCCTGGGGTCAAATCCTGGCTCCTCCATTTAGCAGCTGGGGGGCCTCAGGCATGTCCCTTGTCTCGCTGACTCAGTTGCCTCTGCTGAGCAATGGGTTGAGAGGATCTGATTCACAAAGAGCACTCGGGTGGGCCTGGTGCACATGCAGAGGGATGCTCAACAGTGTCTGTTCAAATAGTCCAAATCACCGGGCTTTTCTGGGGTGGTGAGTTCCCCCTTGTTTCCTCCTCACTCTGTTGCCCAGGCTGGAGTGCAGTGGCACTATCTCTGCTCACTGCAACCTCCATCTCCAGAGTTCAAGAGATTCTCCTGCCTCAGCCTCCCCAGTGGCTGGGACTACAGGTGTACGGCACCATGCCCAGCTAATTTTTGTATTTTTAGTAGAGACAGGGTTTCACTGCATTAGCCAGGATGGTCTTGATCTCCTGACCTTGTGATCTGCCCGCCTCGGCCACCCAAGTGCTGGGATTACAGGCGTGAGCCACCATGCCTACGCCCTAAAAATATTTACTAATGTAATAATCTGCTCACAGTTAGCCTAAGATATAAAACAGATGATCACTGAAAGAAAATTCAATTTAAATAATCTTCTGGCATTCAAGAGAAAAAAATTAGTGTTCAGTATGTGTCAAGGAGGAGGGGTCATAGCTTCCTCATTGTCTCTCCAATGCCATCAACTGGATATTTGTTTTGTCTGGCCTTTTCATTTAGTTTTCTCTACCAACCAATTTCACCACAGTTGGAAGCAGAAAACTCTATTGTCTCTTTTTTTCTTTTTTCTTATTTTGAGACAGAGTCTGTGTCGCTGAGGCTGGAGTGCAGTGGCACAACCTCAGCTCACTGCAACCTCTGCCTTCTGGGTTCAAGCAATTCTCTATCTCAGCCTCCAAAGTAGCTGGGATTACAGGCGTGTGCCACCAGGCCTGGCTAATTTTTTTTTGTATTTTTTAGTAGAGACGAGGTTTCACCATCTTGGCCAGGCTGGTCTTGAACTCCTGACCTCGTGATCCACCCACCTCAGCCTCCCAAAGTGCACAAATTCTCATTTGTGTTTGTAATGGTAGCTTGAAAGACAATGCCAAGTATTAAATATCAAAAAGTTCATTAAAGAATTCACCTTAGAATACAAAAAATACTTTCATAATTTTGGCTATTTAGAAATCATTTAATACCTTCATTGATCTCAGTCTCATTTCAGGGAAGGTTAAGAAGCAATAAATACCTAAAAGAATAGAGTGAGCATAAAGTTTGAAAATGCACGACATTATTGATAATGGAATATTTTTCTGCATATTCTAGGATATATTTATTCCATTTCATTTATTTTTGCCTGCATTTGTCCTTTAAGAACTCCTTCAGTAACATGTCTTATGTTCCAAAGTAAATGAGCACATGTAAGGAGAAATGTTAAAATTCTACACTGTGAAATTAAAAAACCATGAAAATTTGACATTACTACGATATAGGGCATTAATTGCCTTTAGACACAGATTTAATCACTATGCCCCATAAAAATTTAGTTATGATTTTTGAGATAGCAAAACAATTTGGTAAGATAAAATTGTTTCTATACTCATTTAACATGTTAATATTCATAACCTTAATATTTAATTCTATAAAGCACATGTTTTAAATATTCAAGTATGTTCATCAATGTTAGGCTAGCCCACCCAGCTAGGAGCAGTGAAGGTGTCATGACTAAACCCAATATACATCTAGTCATCATTCTGCTGTAACTCAGGATACAACTAGCACTAATAAATGAGGAAAACGATCGGGAAACAATTGTGATAATAATGTTCAAGCACAGTCATCCAGAAAGTAGCAGACAGGAAGAGGCAGAATGAAAATTCTACTAAAATTGTTCTAAGTCAAGGGTTTACTCTTTCAGGTTAAAGGTGGTACTTGGCTTGAGGAAATCCAGTTTCACATCATTATTTAAAAATGCTTGCAATTTAGTGGTAGGAAAATATGACTCAATTCCTTAATCAGTATAGCTGTCTCATTCTTACATGTAGATGGCAAATGACTTAGCAAATTTCAGAAAGTTCTTTTGAAGGATATGGAACAATGCATTACTCTTATTATCCTTTGATTTTTATTACTCCTCCCAGGTGCTGTAGAGTCTTAAAGTCTCCTGGAATATTATTACTCAACAGAAGAATATCTGCACTTCATATGTCTAAACCTTCTAAAAAGGCAGTGTGAAGTAAAAGTTGGCCTTCTGTTTAGATATTAAATGAAACAATTAGCTACTTTATACTATAAAAAACTCTCTTTTTGCACACAAACACATCCAGACACTAATTGACACACATATGTGCAAACACAGTAGCAAAAACATTAATTCCCAAACTCTTATATGATTAGGATTCCCACCTGAGACTTAATCTTTTAAATTTATTAAATGTGTGTGTGTGTTTTATTTACACACACACATAAACTAACAAAATATTTTAAAATTCAAAGTTTCCTAAAAAAAGAAATACACTAAAACAATATGTTGTCTTATGCTATTTTAATAAGGTTGTTTAGCAAACGTCAAGAAATCAGATGCCCCAAATTTATAGTATTTGAGATAAGGCAATCAACTGTTAAGATAAATTTATTTCTATTGTCAATGAGCTTAAGTGCTTGATTATGTTCAAATCAGTATTATGTTTTAAATAAATGAGGATATTAATTATAATATAATTAAGTTAGATCACCCAGTTACCATCAATGAAACTTAACAGTCTCCATTACATCTGATACTGTAGTGGAACTAATTAATGAAGGAAGCAATCAATAAATACTTGATAGCAGTACCCAAACACCATCTCTTAAACTTCTCATCATTATAGTAAAGCTCAGAATTAATGATTTTCAATAGGAGGACATAAGGAAACAGAGTTTGCTCCTTTCTTGGGGGAGGTTAGGCCCAAATGCTGTACTACTGAGAAAGATTGGAGGATTCCCATGTAGAGAAAGATCCAAACGATTCCAAATGTACTGGGAAATAAACCTAATATGAGCAAGATATCAAGTTTGTTTCATCTAGAAACAAACTAAACAAGTCTGTGAGGTGTAAATGAAAAAAAAAAATAGGACAACTTAATTTTAATAAACAAGATTGTTGAATGACATTCAAGATGGGATAAATGGCTATGGAGATAAACAGACAAACAAAACCAACAAATCTTGTTCCTCCTTTATATTTTATGAACAACTTCATTCTTATACTCATTATATACCCCATATAACTGCTTTTTTGAGAGGCAATTTTTCCGTGTCCTTTAAGGTACATTTTTCTGAAATTCTAAAAATTCTTGTGCATCCAATACTTTCCCAGTCATCCAACCCAAATAGAAACAATTACATATATTTAATACGGAGGAACAGTGGGTGTCCACGCCGAGGAGGCCTGGACCGCGGAGTGGGGGGCCCTCCTCTCCCCTTCCCCGCTCCTGGAGTGGGCTTCTGATTTACCGCGGCTGCATCTGACTGAGAGGGGCCGCGCCTCGCGTGAACCCCCAACCTTCTCCACTTCGACTGAGGCCCAGCGCCCCTGGGAAAGGCGTCGCGGGCGCCCTGCGAGCCAAGTTGGGGCGGGGGAGGCAGCCTCGGGCGCGCCCGGCTTCTAGGGTTGGGGGCGGCGCGCAGGTGGCCGCTCAGGTGGAGGCGCTGCTGCCTGGGGGCGCCTGGCTCCTGCAGGTGTACGAGCACCGGGGCTGGTGAGGAAGAAGCCGCTGCCGGCGCCTGAGGGCAAGGGCAGCTCGGGGCGAGAGACCGGGCGGGGGTAGTGGGGTGGGGGAAGCCGGACGGCGGCGCTCTGAGACCCCCAGGGCCGCACGTGGATGGGACCGGGCAGTAGGAGGGCGAGAGCCCCCCGGCGCAGAGGGCGCTCGGTCACCTGCGGGGTAGAAGGAGGACGGCGGCGAGCTAGGCGCTGGCGGAGGAGCTGCGGGAGCGGCGGGCGCGCCCGGACTTCATGGAAGCTCCCCCCACCCACCACCCCGCCCAAGGTGAGCCCTTGGACGAAGAATGCACTGCCGGGGTCCTGACAACCGAGGACGGACAGTCCACCCAGAACACTCTGCTCCAGCCAAGGTGGTGAGGGCAGCTGCTTCTAAATGGCGCACAGGCAGCAAGGCTGGGGACCCTGGAGATGCGATCACCTGACCCACACCCGGAGAGAGCCCACCAGAGTGTGCGGCCGCAGTTCCACAGGCCTCAGCCTGCCCGCAAACTGCCACCCGAGAAAAACAGGAAGGAACAGGAGAAAGAAAGAGAGTAATAGTAAGGAGTCCTAAACCAAATCGGGCGAATCAGGGGAGGAAAAGAATGGAGCTGAGGATTGCCAGCGAGGCGGGCAGAAGAAAGGAACAAACACAAGTGGGTTCGCTTACAAATAGGCTTGAAGCATGAAGTGCCCAGAAACTGGCTTCACGCTCCACTCACCTGCTGGAGCCGAGACACCTGCCTGCCAACCGTGGAGAGATCAAAGGGTCTGAGCCTGCCACCTATGTGCCTGCGCCTCCCACTCCCACCTTAGCCTGGCAACCAGAGATCAAACTGGAGCCTCCCTGGCACGACCAGGATGAGACATAAAGTGTGAAGAGTGATGGAGCTGCCCATTTTGACTACAGAGAAAGGAGGGCAAAACACAATCTTATTCTTCTTCTTTTTTTTTTTATTTAGAGACAGGGTCTTTCTTTGTCACCCAGGCTGGAGTGCAACGTCGCGATCATAACTCATTATAGATTTGAACTCCTGATCTCAAGCAATTCTTCTGCCTGGGTCTCCTGAATAGCTAGGTATACACTGTTTGCCACCATGCCTGGCTAATTCTGTATTTTTTTTTTTTTTTTAGAGATGGGGTCTTGCTATGTTGCCCAGGCTGGTTTGTAACTCCTGGACTCAATGACCCTCCCATGTCCGACTCCCAAAGCACTGGGATTATAGGCATGAGTCACTGTGCTCCACCACAAAACTTTTTTTTTTTGAGTTGGAGTTTCACTCTTGCTGCCTAGGTTGGAGTGCAATGGCGCAATCTCAGCTCATCATAAACCTCGTCTCCTGGGTTCAAGCGATTCTTCTGCTTTAGCCTCCCTTGACTGCTTGAGCCTGGGAGTTTGAGGCTGCAGTGAGCTATGATCTTGCCACTGCACTCTGGCCTAGGTGAGAGAATAAGACCCTGTCTCAAAAAAAAAAAAAATATATAAAAAAAAAAAAAACAAATTGACCTCCTGTCATGTTGAGGTCCTAGCCCCTTCTACCCACCTACAGGAGAATATGCAGAAACCCTGTGCCACTCTACTCCAGCCTGTGTGAGCAAGACTGTCTCAAAAAAAATTTTTTTTTGGCCGGGGGTGGTGACTCACACCTGTAATCCTAGCACTTTGGGAAGCTGAGGCTGGTGGAGCACGAAGTCAAGAGATCAAGACCGTACTGGCAAACATGGTGAAACCTCAACTCTACTAAAAATGCAAAAATTAGCTGGGCCTGGTGGCAGGCACCTGTTGTCCCAGCTACTTGAGAGGCTGAGGCAGAGAACGACTTGAACCCAGAAGTCAGAGGTTGCAGTGAGCCAAGGTCATTGCCACTGCACTCCAGCTCAAAAAAATACAATTTTTTTTTTAAATTAAAAAGTTCTAGTATCTAAAATGAGCTAATCACCAGGTGCAGAGGATTAAACCTGTAAAACCAACCTTTCCGGATGTCGAGGTGGGAGGATCATTTGAGGTCAGGAGCTTGAACCAGCCTGCTGTGAGCCAAGACTGCATCACTGTACTCCAGTGTGGGAAACACTAAGACTCCATCTAAAAAGAAAAAAAAAGAAAAGTAAAAATGTATTTGAAAAGAACAGCCAGGAGCAGTGGCTCACTCCTATAATCCCAACACTTTGGGAGACCCAGGGAGGATTCTAGCTGAGCCCAGAAGTCTGAGAACAGCCTGAGCAACATAATAAAATTAGTGAACAGTGGTAGCAGGCACCTGTAGTCCCGGCTGCGTGGGACGCAGAAAGGAAAGGATTCCTTGAGCCCGGGAGGTTAAGGCTGCACTGAGAAAGGAATGAGCCACCGCATTCCAGCCTGGGCAAAAGAGCAAAACGTTGCATCAAAAATAATAATAATAATAATAATAAATTTAAAAAACAAAACAAAACAAAACAAAAAACCCCAGAAGAGCATAATTTCCTCATCATTGCTCATTGCAGCGTCCTCCTGTAAGGTTAAAGCAATTCTCGACACTAAACTAAAGGAGTAGCTGAGATCACAGGCGCCTGCCACCACACCGGAAAAATTAGTACTCTCTATCCCTTCGCTCTCTCCCCCTAAACATCGCTCTCTCCCCCGTAAACTTACTCTAACCCTCCTCTCTGGGTCTGTCTGTCTGTCTGTCTGTCTCT
>NW_022436963.1:0-76523 GCF_009761245.1 Sapajus apella
ACTGAGGGGAAATCTATTCATTAGAGAAAGGTGTGATGGAGACAGCTTACCTCCCTCAGCTTCGGAGATGGCTGAAACCAAGACAGGGAAACAATTATCTTCAGAGAATTCCTAATCACAACAGAACTCACACTTGTGGTTTATATCAGTCAGGGTTCTAGGACGATGATGACGTAACATACAAATTAAGGTAGTTCGAAGAAGGTTTAATACATACAAATTAAGGTAATTTGAAGACGGCCTCCAGGTATTGACTCCTGGATTGTTTATTTCTTTGATTCAGGCTGAGACCCACTAGCCTAAGATCTTTCTGGGGCCAAACTCAAATTTTTACCTGTCTAATTTTTTTTTTTTTTTGAGATAGAGTCTCTTTGTGACAACACAAATTGAAAAAAAAAAAAAGATAGACCAGTTTGGGATGGATTACTCATACAGGGGGATTGCTTAGTGTCAGGATGCCGATGTTTTAGGTAAGCCCATAAAGAAATATACAACTTCATTAGTAAATATAAAGAAAAAATAAACCGGGGTGCGGTGGCTCATGCCTGTAATCCCAGCACTTTAGGAGGCCGAGGCAGATGGGTCACCTGAAGTCAGGAGTTCAAAACCAGCCTGGCCAACATGGTGAAACCCCATCTCTACTAAAAATACAAAAATTAGCCAGGGGTGGTGGTGTGTGCCTGTAATCCCAGCTACTTGGGAGGCTGAGGCAGAAGAACCTCTTGAACCCAGGAGGCAGAAGTTGCAGTGAGCAGAGATCATGCCATTGCACTCCAGCCTGGCAACAAAAGTGAAACACTGTCTCAAAAAAGAGAAAGGATGGAGATAAAATAATTCAAATAAATTTCTATAATACCATTACCAGAACGCTGCTTTCAGGAGAATATTTTCCTTTGTGATTGTTGGAAATCTCACATTTGAAAGATTAGCAATATCTCAGATTATTTTGGCATAAACTTAAAAAGGAGAAAAAAGGCCCGGCATGGTGGCTCACATCTGTAATGTCAGCACTTTGGGAGACCGAGGCGGGCAGATCACAAGGTCAGGAGTTCGAGACCAGCCTGACCAATATGGTGAAACCCCATCTCTACTAAAAATGCAAAAAATTAGCCAGGCGTTGTGGCAAGTGCCTGTCATCCTAGCTACTCGGGGGGCTGAGGGAGGAGAATCACTTGAACTCGGGAGGTGGAGGTTGCAGTGAGCCGAGATCGTGCCACTGAACTCCAGCCTGGGCGACAGAGTGAGACTCTGTCTCAAAAAAAAAAAAAAAAAAAAAAAAAAGAAAAAAATGAAATATTTAGAAACCATAATTTGAAAAGCAGATGTTAATCTGGAAACTAATATATTTTCTTGGGTTACAAGTAAATATTTCATCCCCTCCTAGAAACACATACCCACTCATTCAGTCAGAAGCACACAGTTTTACTGCAACTCAGTAGCTTTTTTCTTTTTTTGAGACAGAGTCTCGCTCTGTTACCCAAGCTGGAGTGCAGTAGTGCAAACATGTCTCATTGTAGCCTCAACCTCCCGAGCTCAAGCAATCCTCCCACCTTGGCCTCCCAAAGTGCTGGGATTACAGGCATGTACCACCACACCTGCCCTCAATAATTTCTTTTTCATTTTCATTTTCAAGACGGGGTCTCACTCTGTCACCCAAGCGGGAGTGCAGTGGTGTGATCTTGGCTCACTGCAGCCTCAACCTCCCAGGCTCCTGTGATCCTCCCACCTCAGCCTCCTGAGTAACTGGGATTACAGGCAGGCACCACCACCCCTGGCTAATTTTTGTATTTTTGGTAGAGACAGGGTTTTGCCATGCTTCCCAGGTTGGTCTGGAACTCCTTGGCTCAAGAAATTCTCCCACCATGGCCTTCCAAAGTGCTGAGATTACAGGCATGTGCCATGGTGCCTGGTCCCTAAATAATTTTTTAAAGAAAATTATCACATGAGAATTTACACAGTGGATATTGAACAGCATTCAAAGAGGAAATGTAGACTTTAAGGCAGGAAATATTAGAAATAAAAATGAAATGTTTATAATGACAAAAAGATCAAAACATAGATAATAAAATTTTAAATATTTATGCATGTGATAGCCTTGCTTCAAATATAGGATTCAAAAGTCAACAGAGTTCAAAGAAGTGGGCACAGCCATGGAAGGTGTGAGAAGGGACCCAGTGGGAAAGCAAAAGACTGAAGAACAAGGAGACTGGGCGGGGGGAGTGAGAAGCAAAGAAGGGACCCAGGGACCCGGTCCAATGGTGGACTGAGGACACAGAGGGCTCAGGAGGTGGCCTGAGGCCCCCGCCCCGGTGAGAGCGGCAGGGTGGGAGGTGGGAGGTGGAACCTGCACAGCATGGACCAGTGGAGCCTGGGGTTCTGTCTGGAGATGTGGACTTTAGTCTCACTTGCTGTGTTTTTGGGGCATGTCACTCCCTTTCCCTGGGTTCAGCTGCCCCAGAGAAGGACACCCTCTCCACCTTTCCCCAGCCTAGCCCTCACAATGATGCCAAAGCAGTATCCTTCATGAGTAGGGTTAGTGATGGGGTGCTGGCCAGGTAGAGGACAGAGGCAGGGCCTCCAGCATTTCGTGGAGCCTGGATCTTGCTCTGTAGACTGGGAGAACCCAGGGAGAACCCCAGGCATGGGAGAAGAGGCAAAAAACCTCTCAGGCTAGATGACAGCCTCCATGGGCTCTCACCGCCCTCTACCCTAGAAGAGGCCAGGGCAAGGTGTCACCCTGCTGCTGTGAGCCCTCTCCTCCTTGTCCTCCTCTGAGGCCTCAGTTGGATCACTCTTCACCAGGGTCAGGCCTGGCCTCTGGGCGTGGAGGGCCAGCTCTTGCCCACAGGCTGTAGAGGCTCTGAGGGTCACTAGGGCCCTTCCCCCTCCCACGACAGCTTGCGCAGGATGCTCCCCCTGGAAAGGTGGTTAGGGACTTGCATCTTACAGAAGAGGAACCAGAGGTTTGGAAAAGATGACTGTCCCAAGGTGATCAGTGCCAGGGCCTAGCCAAGGCGCACTTCTCAAGCTCCAAGTCCATGGGGCATGCCACCAGGACATCATTCCTCAGTGAGCAGAGCCTCCGCCCATCCCCAATGCCACACACACACACATGCACACACACACCACAAACACATATACACATACACCATAAACATACACACACCATAAACACATACACCAAACATACACACATACACCAAACACACATATACACACCAAACATAAACATACACACACACACCAAACACACACACCAAACACATACATACACACCAAACATACACACACACATACATACACATATACACACCAAACATATACACACACACACACACACACGAGTTCTGCCTCCACTCCAGTCAGCAACCTGGGCTGGGCACAGGCAAGAGGGGCCGTCTCTGTGTGTGTGCTTGGGAGTGTCCCACACATATTTCACTGGGTGTGGGGAACAAGGTAACCTGGCCCCCTCAGCTCTGGGTGGGTCTGTGCCTGGCCCTGCTGACTTCTGCCCTGAGATGAAGCTGTAGACACAGCCTGTGGCATGTGTCTTCCTTGGGTCCCTGTTTGCACACCCAGCATCCCACCCAACCTGAAGAGAAGATGAAGAGGCCCAGTCAGCCCCCAAAATTTGGTGTTTCCAAGGTCGTTCAGGTGGACTGTGCAGCACCGCCCAAGGACTGCTAGGAGATGGAGTGTGGTGGAAATTCTGCACACCAGGGGGCTGGGAACCAAGTTCTGCTGTGGCCATAACCCTGTGGCCTTAATGACAAAGCACCTGCTAGGTGCCTCCCACGGCAGCAGGTGATCAGGCCAGAGGCACTGTTTGCCCACCAGGCCCTTTCTTCCACTTCTTCACGCCCAGCAGCCTAGAGACTACCTCCCATTTGGACTCCCCGGCCCTCAGGCTTTCAGGTGGCTTGGCCAATGGGATGGGCTGACAGGAGTCTGGGCAGTGGGGAGGAGCAAGAGGCCAGGGTAATTATTCCCCCAGCATCCTGCCTCTGAAGCTTCCGCCTTTAGCCACAGCCCCGCCGATCCTGAAGACTACTCTGTCCCTACCCCTAGAGCCCAGGACTGAAAACAGCTGTGCTTCACCACCCCTTGTTGGCGTTCTAGAACCCGCAGCTCTGTAAGTAGTCCCCTGGTTAAACTCTTCCAGCTGCAGCTTTCCCGGTGCATGCTGTCAGTTTCCTGCCAGGAGCTGAACTAATCTAGCACTTGACAAATGTTCCTTCATTAAATCCTGCCAGGTACCAGCTTGGGATCCGGCCGATGACACAGGGTGGCCCCTGCCACATGCCAGAATGTCCCTGCCCTTCTCTCCAGAGGCCCAGTCAGTGAGAGGAGGAGGAACTAGAGTCCAGGTCTCCTGCCTCCCAGAGCAGGGCTCCTGTCACTCCACTCCCTGGGGCTTCTTGGGCCTGCGATCTTGAGACAAGTCCGGTGGTGGAGAAGGCCTTGAGCAAGAGGGGCTTGAATCCTCTCTTCCTGGTGGCACCCATTCACTAGAGCAGCAGGTGTCCCAACAGCACCAACTAACCAGCGTGGGTGGAGGGGCCAGGACGGCAGGTTCCCAGGCACCTGCAGCATCGGTGAGTATGCAGCTCCTGGCTTCCCACGGGCGCCACCGTCAGCACTCGGGGGCTGTGTGTAACACTGCCTCCCCCTTTGCCAGCTTATAGGTGACAGAGGCTTCTGTAGTCACTCACCGCTGGGTAACTACTCCCTTTTTTGTCCTTCACACACTTTCGTAATCAATCCCTTATATTTAAATTCCTTCTATTGGAAACACCTAGAGTGGTTTCTCTTTTATTTTATTTTTTTTTGAGACAGGGTCTCTTTCTGCTGCCCAGGCCGGAGTGCAGTGGTGCAATTTCCAGCTCACTGAAACCTCCACCTCCCAGGTTCAAACAATTCTCCTGCCTCAGCCTCCCGAGCAGCTGGGATTACAGGTATGCACCACCACACCCAGCTAATTTTAGTATTTTTAGTAGAGATAAGCTGTTCTCGAACTCCTGACCTCAGTTGATCCACCTGCCTCAACCTCCCAAAGTGCTGGGATTACAGGCGTGAGCCACCAGGCCCAGCTGTTTTCGTTACTAGTCACTCACTGTTATCTCAACTCTGTCCTTAGACATAGCTCACTCTAAAACCAGAATGCATGTTAAAGACAAAGTAAGATTACTCACTACTGAATTCCATTGTTGTGATTTTTTTTTTTTTTTTTTTTTTTTTTGAGACAGAGTCTCCCTCTGTCGCCAGGCTGGAGTGCAGTGGCGTGATGTCAGCTCACTGCAACCTCTGCCTCCCAAGTTGAAGCAATTCTCCTGCCTCAGCCTCCTGAGTAGCTGGGACTACAGGTACATACCACTATTCCCGGCTTTTTGTATTTTTAGTAGCGATGGGGTTTCACTATATTGGCCAGGATGGTCTTGATCTCTTGACCTCGTGATCCTCCCTCCTCGGACTCCCAAAGTGCTGGGATTACAGGCATGGGCCACCACACCTGGCCTTTTTTTTTTTTTTTTTAAGAGACAGGGTCTCACTCTCACCCAGTCTGGAGTGGAGTGGCACAGTCTTTCACTGCAGCCTCAACCTCCTGGGCTCCAGCAATCCTCCCATGTCAGCCTCCCAAACAGCTGAGACTACAGGTGTGTGCCACCATGCCAAGCTAACTTTTTAAAGTTTTTTGTAAAGATGGGGTTTGGCCATGTTGCCCAGGCTTGCAATTTATAGAGCTCCAGCTGCTCTCATTTGTAGCGGCTTCTGATAAATTCCACACTATAGCCAGAAGATGGCAGCAAACCACCAGCTTCGCCCATTCACCTACAGCCCAGGACACCAGCCCAGGTTTCCAAAATCTGAGCTTCACATTCCTAGACCTGCAGAGGTACTCTTTGTGGTCACCTGGACAACTGGCAAACCATCCTATTTCTTTACACGTGCATATATCATCCAGATAACCCAAACTCTTACCAATAAAACCCCAACATCACAACCAGGGCATAAACTCTCTATCAAACATCATGGTGATATCCTTATCTTCAATTCTTGGTAAACATTTGGAATTGGATAAACTATCATCCCTAAGTAAGACAGAACACTTTTAAAGAGAGATCCATAAAACATCACCAGTCAGCTGACCTAGGCGGTTTGAGTGTATTTGTTCTTTGATGTGCCATCCTAAGGGAACCTGGTGGGGGAAACACATGCATCAGCAGCCAATGGTGCCCAGCAGAGCAGCCTACCACAGCCAGGTTCCCTGTAACCCCCAGCTCCACCCAGAGCCACCTGTTGGCACTGGCCAGTGGGATCCAGAGTCCTGACCATTTGCAAGGTTTCAGGCGGCTTCTAAGATTTCCAACATTCATCAGCATACATTCAGCTGTTATCTTAATTAGCACATGATTCTTTCAGTATCAGAAAATTAGTAAAAACACAGAACTCCTGGATCATCTAACCATTTGAATAATTACTCCAATTTTGAAGTTGGTGAAAGCGCTTTTAAATAAAGCAAATCACTCCATAAACGCCTTAAGGAGTCCCGGGTGGTAATGAGAAACAAAGGCCCTTTGTGTGTGAACAGGTTTGTGGAAAATGTAATAATGAAGGCACACTTTTGCAGTCTTGATTAAAAAAAATAGGAAAAGATTGATCAAACTGAATTACAAATGTTCTATGCTGAAATAGGGCCATGGCCCAGGTAAGTGATCACAAATTCTTGCTGGTTGAATCTCCATTCTTGGTTGTGGTTTGGAATGAAGACAGAATTTCCTCTTACTATGCCAGGTTTTTCTTCTTTATGTCTGTTATGATAACAATGTTCTGTGCCGGCCGAGCCATGACTCAGTGAGTGACTCAGAGCAGGTTCATTACTCACCCCTCCCATGGGCACGTGCCCAAGCATACAGGCACATGGCCTCCCTACCCCAGGAGGCTTCTGGAACAGAGGCATGGCTCTGTCGAGGTCTGTGATGTTGGCCAAGGCTGCTTCCCTCTGTGCCTGCTTGAATTCCACCCCAAACTGGATTTCCCATCTGCCCTGCTCCCTGAGATGGTCAAGATGGAGATCAATTCCACGGTTTGGCCAGAGCAGCCAATGGAGGAGAGTTAGGACCATTCTGGGTGGCTATGAAAACCTGGCCAGAGCATCCAAGCTCACATGCTCCCAAATGATGGCACCTGGCTGCTGACCTCACTGTGGTCCCCACATCCAGCAGAAATGGGAAAGGGACATTGGAGCCACTGCAAAGAATAGCAACTATGACCACCCCTGGCAGACAAGACCAACATGGCTCTTTAGGGACAAGGACCCTGTAGACAGCTTTATTTAGGGCCAAAAAGAGGCAGGGGATAGGAGTCCTCCTGGAATTCTATCAGTCTCTGCCTCTTAAACACTCATTGAAGACCCCTGAGGGGAGGACGGAGTGTGTGCCAGGTGGGAGGAAACACTGAGAGTCGCTGGGTTATGGAGAGTAAGCAGAGGGCCAAAGGGATGAGCCCTCTGAAGGCCTCAAGGCTGAAGGGCCCTCCTCTCATCTGCCAGGCATAGCTGCCACCCTATCTCATCTGTTCCATGGGGGGCTGGCCTTCTGCTGAGGCTGAGGGTGGTCTCGGTCAAGAGGATTATCAACCCCCTGCCCTACAGACCCAGCTAGCAACATGAGACCAGATAAGACAGTCTCCAAGCTTACCTCCAGCTACCAATTAGGAAAAACCATATAAGACAGCTTTCATGCAGGCAGTCAGTTTAGGAGCCGGCCCCAGGAGGCCCTGATTTGGAAATCAACACAGAAACCCTAAGTCCAGGAACAGGACTATGAAAAACGGTCCTTGAGACTCCCTCTGCCTACAGTTGCCTGTAATGATGTCATCCTTTCCTAGTCCCTTTCAAGACAAATAGAACATGAGCGGAGAAGTGAGGATACGCAAACTGCAGATAAAGTGGACCCCCTTGAAGAAACTGTAGACCCCTCTATCTCAGCCACCAACCCTGCCCCAGATGCGCTTCTTACTTCACAGAAGCTGTGACCCCCACAAGGCCCTGCTCAGGGGTCAAGGAGCGCCTCAGCCAGTCCTGCAGTCTGGGATATGATGGGGAGACCATGAGACTCTCCCAGGGTGCAGATACCACCTCCCCCTGGTACCTGCCAGGCATAGCTGCCACCCTCCTAGTAGCGAGGGGCTGGGCCAGGCTCACACATCAGATTCTGTGCAGTGTTTTGGCCTTTAATTAAGAGCTGGGTCAATGGAGCCACCACTCTCCCCAAGAGCCCCCTGCAGCAGATGGCCCTCACCATGGCTGTGAGGCAGGGCAGCCTGTGGCAGCCAGCCTTGCTGAGGGGTCCGTCTGCAGTGGCCTAGGAGAGGTGTTTATCTCTTAGACCTAGAATGTGGCAGCAGCAACAAGGCCAGAGGCAGCTCAACTGAGGTCAGGGATGGTAGAGGAGGCAGACAGGAAGCGTGGGGCGCTCCTCCTTCCTCTCTGAATCCCAGTGGGGCCAAGGCCAGTGTTCAGAAACAGTACAGTCTCCCCAGGGGCCTGGAGGCTCTTGCCACTCTCTGGAAGCCCTTAGTCCCCAACTCCCTGCAGACCGGTGTCACAGGGTTGCTGGGTTCGGGGAGCAGGCTGGGTACCACCCCATGAGCCTTGAGGCCCCGGGGCCTGGGAGGTGGGTCCAGCAGGCCTGAGGCCAGAGCCACCAGGAGACGGGGAGTCACCTTCCACTAACTCTGCTTGTCAGTCACTACAGGCACCTAAGAGGGTGGCCTCTCCCACAAGCTTCCAGGGCTGCCCCGGCCAGGCTGAGGCAATAGCAGGTTGTAGCTCCTGGGTCCCTATAGATCTGTGACCTTGTTTTCCACAGCAGCTGCGATCTGCTGGAGCCGATATCCCAGCTGCATCTTCTGGGCCGTACCATCCTCCTCCAGGGCAGTGATGATCTGAAACAGAGACAGATGCCATCAGGGGAGACTTCTCTGGCCAACATGTTTGCTGCAGAATTAAATAGGCCTCCTAAAACACTGTAGCACGAGTGGGGTAGTAGGCCAAAAAACCCAGCTAGTCGCTTCATGTACTTTCTGTGACCTTGGGGCCTCATCGGCGGGAGGGATAACAATATCAAAGCCACGTGGGGTTTCAGAATTAATAAGGTAGGAAATGAAGGACTTTACTCTGTGCCGAGCCCCTCAGAAGCCCTGCTGCAGCCATCCTGGCTCACCCCCCCACCAAGCAACAGCATTTCCCAAGTTCCTGTCTGCCAGGTGCCAGACGAGGGACAGAGACCCAAGAATGACCAGACACATGTGGTGGGAAAACAGACATTGATCAAACACGAATCACAAATTGGGGGCTACCACAAAGGGAACCGGTAGGAACTGGGAGGGCAGCAGCACTTGGGAAAACAGCCCTTGCCCACCATGTCTCCACAAAGGGACATGCCTGCATTATACCCTGCCTCCCCCACGCCCCATGCCATGGCCCACACCATGCCCAGGAAGGCTGTGGGCCCATGAGGCGGGTTCCTCATCTCTGAGCAGCAACAGCCATGTTACTGGTGCCACACAAACATCTAAGTGGACTATTCCAACAGGCACCCAGTAGGTTCACTGGCAGGTGCTCAGATCTTCAGGCCCAGCCCAAGGATCCTCCAAAAAGCTTCAGCACCTCCATGGTACCCTCACGGCCCTGGTCCTGTGCCTGGACTCTCCTCTTGGCAGCTCATGTGGCCAAGCCAGGCCTGCACCTGCATGTTGGCCATGCCCAACATGCTGCCAACTCAGCAGATACACACCTTCTCCAAGCCCTGGTAGGCCCCTCAGCCCCCACAACCATCAGCACTGTGCCTTGCCGCCCTGCTGGGGAACTGGAATAGGGAGTGGTGGGATGGGTGAGAGCACAGCCAATACCAGGAAGCCCACCTGGAGAACACTTCCCAAACCACAAGAGGCCCAGCCCTCCGCTATGCTGTCCCTGGGGGAGACCAAGGCCCCCACCGTGAGTCACAGGGCCAGGGCATGATTCTGCTCTGGTCTAACTCAAGCCTCCTGGGAGGCCTTGGGTCAGCCTCCCAGTTGGGGCCCAGGGCCTGCCCACCTGGTCATAGTATTTGTTGATGTACTTGTAGAGTTCATGCAGGGCCACTCGCGCCCCAAGGTCTCCGGAGTAGTTCTAAGGAAGAGGCCAAATGAGAGGTGAGAGAGATGAAGGCTGCAGCCAGCCACAGGAGGTGGCCCAGGACCCCAGGGAAGGGATGGGGGAGAAGGGGACCTCAGAGGTAGAGAAAGGGATGAGCCTTGCAGTGGGAAGCAGAGTCCCCTCCAAGGCCCAGGGACCCCGGGCCAGGCATTCCCAGCTGGGGACACAACAGGGCAGGGCAAGGGGGCCTCCTTACTAGGAAGACAGCCCAGGTCTACCTGCTTCAGCAAGGTCTGGGGTTTCTACTCTCACCCCCTCAAGGTTCTAGCCCAGGCTCTCTGCCACCAGGTGACTTCAGAGCCAAGTGGCACAGATGCTTCTTGCAGGCTGACAGCCTGGCATGATTCTACTCTGGTCTAACTCAAGCATTTCCTGAGGTCACTCTCAGGCCCCTCCGTGGGACCATCTCTGAGCCTCAACTTCCTCATCTGGTCGATGGAGTTGGTGTCACCTAACTTGTGGAGTTCTTGTGAGGATCAAATAAGACAATCAAAGCACCCCATGAAGGGCTTCACACACAACACCCCAAAAGCACAGCTGCTATGAGTATTGCGGTTGTCATCATCATCATTTCAGAAACATTGCTCATAAACTCCCTGCAGTTACACTTTTGGGCTGTTTTAGGAGTGGGAGGGGTAGAGGGGACACCTGTGCCACCAAGGGAGGCACAGCAGTGGGAAAATGCATGCAGGCATACCCAGGCAGGCCTGGGGCCAAATCCCAGCTACCTTGCAAGCGCCTGGCTGAGTCAGGGTACATGGCAGCTGCCAGAACAAGACACCTGCTTGCTCTGTGATGAGATGGTGGGGACCCTGGTCTTTCAGTGGCAGTTGGAACATTCTGCACTTATGTGTCCTGCCCCAACCAGCTCACAGGGCTGCTGAGGTTCCCAAGGGCTTCCCTGCAAAGGGGCAGTGTGAAGGGGGCAGGACCGTTGTGGCAGGAGGCCACACCTAAGAAGCAGAGGGAGGCCTTACCCAGGACAGCTCAGCCAGGACAGAGTTCATCTCTTGGTCGCTGGCTGGGACAGTCTGTCTGATGTCTGCATAGTACCTGCCAGAAAGCCAGGGCACAGCAGCTGCTGGGTAAACAAGCCCACCCCCCCCCGACCCCACCAAAGCCCACCCTCTGGGCCTCAGCTGCACACACCCTCCAACCTCTACCCATCTCGCCCTCCAGTACCTTTCCACCATCCGCTTGTACCGGGGGATGTCCCGTGCATACAGAAGTTTGTTGATCGGGGAGTCCTGGACACAGCAGGAGGACAGCAAAAGAGGAAGGAAGGAAGGAAGGAAGGATGAGGGCCCCTGTTCAGGTGACCAAGTGTCCTGGGTTTCTCAGCACTGCTTCCGTTCGGAAAATGAGGAAGCCCGAGTCCCAGAAAACCAGGACAGGTGGTCACCCTAGCCTACTTCCGTCCACAAGAGCCTCCTCTGCTCCCTCCCCTCCACCAATGTCCAGTCTCTGATGTCATTGGAAATCATTTCTCAGCTCCACATGACTCCGTCTAGATCCAGCAAAAGGTGAGTACGCAGGGCAAGAAGCATAAGGTTCACTCCCGGGATCATCATTTTAAAAATCAGCAAACTGAGACCCAGAACATTACCTACAGTATGGGAGTGAAATGGGTGGAGGGGACACCCGTGCCACCAAGAGAGGCACAGCAGTGGGAAGATGCAGCAGGCAGACCACCTTCCTTCCCGGTGGCTGAGCTCAGGTTTGAAGCAGGTCTGTCCAGTCAGTTCCCACCACTTTAACACACCCAGACACAGCCTCTACCACTGAACTGGGTTCAGTCCAGCAGCCATGGGCTCTGGGCAGCATACTTCTTTTTTCTGAGATGGAGTCTTGCTCTGTTGCCCAGGCCAGAGTGCAGTGGCACGATCTCGGCTCACTGCAATCTCCGCCTCCTAGGTTCGAGCGATTCTCCTGTCTCAGCCTCCTGAGTAACGGGGACTACAGGCGCCCACCACCACACCCGGCTAATATTTGTATTTTTAGTAGAGACGAGGTTTCACCATATTGGTTAAACTGGTCTCAAACTCCTAACCTCAGGTGATCTGCCTGCCTCGGCCTCCCAAAGTGCTGGGATTACAGGGCTTGAGCTGCTGCGCCCGGCTGGGCAGCATACTTCTATTCTCATGCCCTCTCTTCATCCTAGAGCTGCTGAGAAGGTGAGAAATATCTCGAGGTAACACTGTCCCCTGTGAGCAGGGACCCAAGACCAGTTCCTCCCATGACCTGAGTCAGGATTTTTGCCTTCTCGACAATTCCCCATGAGGGGACCCCTTGGCACTCCTGATTCAGGCTACTCCTGAGCTACCCAGGAGCCATTTGCTGTTCTGCTGGGAAAGGGTGGTACTGGGAAGATCTGGCAAAAGTTCCAGCCACCACATAGGGTCCAGCCTGGAGGTGGCCCTCCAGGTCCTGGTGTGGCACTTTGGTTCTTAGCTCATTATAGGCATAATGATGACAGCATGTGGAACAAAAATGGCTCCCAAAAGACAGTGCTTCCATTTTGGATAGAACTTTCCGTTTCTGTTTTTGGTTTGAGACAGGGTCTCGCGCTGTTACCCAGGCTGAAGTACAGTGAATGGCGCATTCATGGCTCACCGCAGCTTCAACCTCCCAGGCTCAAGCCATCCTCCTACCTCAGCCTCCCGAGTAGCTGGGACCACAGGTGCACACCACCACTCCTGGCTAATTTTCGTATTTTTTGTAGAGATGAGGTTTTGCCATGTGGCCCAGGCTGATCTCAAACTCCTGTGCTCCTCAGGTGGTCCACCCATCACAGCCTCCCAAAGTGCTGGGATTCTAGGCGTGAGCCACCGTACCCAGCTAATTTTGATTTTTCCCAGAGGGGTAAGGATGTATCTCTCAAGAGGTCCCAAGCCAACTGAGACCTGTGGGTCTAGGCTAAGCAGAGCCCCACTCACGGACCTGCAGAGTCACACGAGGGCCCTGCCCGCTGGGCGTCTGAGCAGACACCCTGGGGACCCCATATGTCAGGGGACTCCCGGCCTTGACTGCTATGACAACAGACTCCCAAACTCTGTGCTCCTGGATGGCTCAGACCACTCAGTCTCCTGTGCTTCCCAGCTCCCCTCCGCACACGTCCCTCAAACCATGACACCCCCTGGACTCTCTTCCCTACTTCCCCACTGGCAGGCAGACACCTCCAGCACCCTAAAAAATCAAACCCACCCAGCAGCCCGGAGCTGCTCCAGGATTGAATAATTCGTGTCTGTACCTGGAAACCCCACAAACACCAGACTCACCTCCTCCAAGTCTAAGCTTACCATAGCCAGAGGCCCAGGGATATGTGACCCCTTCTTCTTCCTCATCCCCCACATCCAACCTTCAGCTTCTGCCTGCCCTGCACCCTCCTGCTCAGCTTGAACCCAGCCACTGCTTGTCAGGAAGACAGCACAGCGCCCTCTCAGAACTCCCTCTCAGCTCATCCATGCACAGCAGCCACAACGTTCCACCAAACTCTCAGGCCTGTTCCCACACATTCTGTGGCTCCCACTGCCTCAGGAGTAATCCTGCCACAGCCAGCCACACCAGGCTGCACTTGCTGCCCACAACTTCACCTGTGAGTTGGCACACAATGCCCCCTCCTCTTGCTCATCCCTTAAGACTGAGGCATTGCCACCTTCCAGGGTGCCCCTAGGATGAAGCCTTGACCTGGGGATGTCAGACATCTCCCCCTTAACCTCTCCTTGAAATTCTCAGAAAAGCCTGGAATCTGAGTGCACACACAGCACTGTCCACCCTCACCCATCCCCCTCCGCGTCCATTCTAGACTCACTCACCCGGCCCAGCTTGTGGTCGGCCAGGGTGCAGGCGTCCATGAAGGTCTGTGCAATGACAAGGAGCACCGCATCCATGTTATCAGATGTCTGCACGTCGAACACAAACTGCGGGTTTTTTATTATATTGATCCAGAATCTCAGAGGCAAGCTGTGGGTAGGGCAAGCGTGGCCCATGAGTGTGCTGGGGAGGCAGAAGAGAAGACCCACACACACACCTCGAGCCCACCCGGCTCCACCCCACCTGTTGGTCTTCCAGATGTGGATGGTGTCCTGGTCGGAGATGCCATGCTGCTGGGCCTGCTCGTCCAGCAAGTCAAAGAAGTACTTAACAGCGAGCGGCACAGGTCGGCTGGTGCTGAGGATCACCTGGAACAGGTCATCCACGAACTTCTGCAGGGTGCCCTGCGGGAAGGGGAAGCAGGGAGGTGACATCAGCAAGGGGGCCTCAGCAGCAGCCCAGACTCAGACACCCCCAGTACTGTGCCTGCATGAGCCCCACACCACCCCCAAATCCCATGAGTGGCCCTGCTCCCCCTCAGCACAGGCCCCACCACCTTGGCAGCCCCCATCCCACCTTCATGGACAGCAGGCGGGTCAGGTAGATCTCAGGGATGGCCTTGGCGCGCTCACGCTCCCCACTCCGAAGGCTGCCCCTCCGAGGCCTGGGCGGCTCTGGCTCATCACTTGGCTTCACCAGGTGCCAGGGCCGGATGCCGCCCTCATCTACATCCTCCAGCATTGGGGTCCCTGTTCCAAGAGCCCACAGCTGTCACCCCTCCCCAGGTGCCACCTCCCCAGGCCCCCTGGATCTTGCCAGCTCTCCCAGGGGTGGGGGCACGTGGTTGAGGGCTTCCCTGGGCAAAAAGGAAATAGGCACAAGCCTGCCCTGAGGCCCAAAGGACCTTCCCCATGACTCAGGGCTGGGCACAGCAGGAGCAGAGGGCTGTGATGGGAGCGGTACTCACGCTCTCCAGGGACATAATCCTGGTTTTCCCGAAGCACATGCTTGGTGAGGCAGGGAACAAGGGCCACAGTTGCTCCATCTGGAACCTGCTGAGCACAGCTGGTGATCCCTCCACCAGTCCCTCCCCACAAGCCCCTCCTCCAGCTCCCACCCCTCCCACCTTGTAATGCTGCAGCGTGTTCAGGCGCCTCCACAGACCCTGGACCTCAGAAGTGACATCCTCGTCAGAAAGAATGAGGTGCCCGGCCACCCCAGACCGCCACTCTGCAAGGGCAAGGCAGGACTGGGTGCAAGGCTGGCAGGATACCCTTCCCACAGTGAAGCCCATCTCTTCCTCCACAAGAACACCAGTCCCTCCAACATGGGGCAGCCTTACTCAACCTCTCCAAAGACCAAGAGCAGGGACCCCTCCCCAGGTGAGAGGCTGTCCAACAAAGATGCTCCAGAGCCGGCTTCTGCCTGCCTCCCAGCGTCCTACCCACCCTGAGTGATGAGCTGTCCCTGCAGAGCAAGGCAATCCCAGGCCCAACACTGGCTCAGGTCCGCAGGGGCCCTCCATGCCCTCACCAACATCCAGGGTGCGAGGGTCTGGCCGCTGGGTGAGAGGCACTCCTTTATAAAGCTGGTCCAGCATCTTCTCCTTGGCCTGGGAGATGGTGTCACAGTCGAGGACCTTCACAGGCACGCCCTGGGCCTCTCCTGCCCCAGGTCCCACAGCCAATAGCGCATTCAAGGTCTATGCAGGACACACAGAAGCCGTCAGGATTCATGAACACTCAGGATGACCAAGACACAGGCCAAGGGCAGAGACAACTCACAGGAGTCACTGCCTCTGACCCCCACACACCACACATTCCCTCTCATCTCTTCACCTGCCTGCCTTCCCCAGGGACAGCAGCTTCTTCCCCATTGTGACCCCAGCACCTAGCACAGTGCACTTATAAATGACTACGGGGTAAATGGCAGAAAAAAATGAGTGAGCACCAGTCCCCAGGTTCCTGGCTGAATGGGTCAAGCTGCAGGAGCTTTGGGAAGCCTGCATGAGCAAATATTCCCACCCATCTGACAGGGGAGGGGCTCAGCAGGCCTGAATGTGGGTTTCCCATAGGAATCCTTGTGCATAACTAAGGGGAAAGCGAACCTGGAGAGAAGTGCTTGCCAGAGTGGGGCTGGCGTGGTAGGCAAGGCGCATCCCTGGTAGGGCCAGACAGACAGGGTCAGGCCCTGGCGCAGCTCCCATGTCCAGGGCAGGGCTGGCTCCTCCCAAACCCTGGTTGTGGCTACCTGGGTTTCATCCCTAGCCTGGGGCACCCAGAGCCGTTATCATCAATGTCTGCCCTAAGCTGCTATCCTGCTAAGCTAGTCTGACAGGCTCTCTCCAGCAGCCAGCCAGAGGTCAGCCCAGCTCTCCATCCAGGTACCCACATCAGAAGCTGGTGTTCAGACCCAACACACCCACATACCCTCAACCCTCACCCTCACCTCAGACTCACACTGCAGGCCACACACACGCACACCCTCACCAGGGGACAGTACTCCACACACACACGCACACCCTCACCAGGGGACGGTACTCCACACACACACGCACACCCTCACCAGGGGACGGTACTCTACGTCCTCTCTGAGCAGGCGGTTGTCATTCAGGGTGTATTTGGCCTTGCCAGTCACACTGTCCACTGGCCCCTTGTCCACTTGATGCTTAATCCCTCGGAAGAGCATGTACAGAGGCTCCCCTACAGAGTCCTGGAGGGGTGCAGGCAGTTAGGGGCCCCCCGGCAGGTGGCAGAGGTTATGCGACATGACACACACTGGGGAGCAGGACAGGACATGGGCATAAGGGGACTGAGGACAGGCTAAGCAGGAGTCTCTGCTCTGGCACAAGTGTCCAAGCTGCATGGTGGTTGAGGGCTTAGAGGTCTGGAGGGCCTGACCCTCCGTGGATGGGAGCCCTATCCACCTCTGCCCCTCACCCTCACAAAGGTGTAGAGACAGATGGACATCCAGTTGGTGAGCAGCTTCTCTACCACGGTCTCTGTCCTGGGATGACAGGAAAGGGGAGTGCCAGGGTCAGCAGGCGGGACTGCGGGCCTCTGTATCCTGCAGACCCCCAGCCCGAGGCCCTATCCCAGCTCCAGCCGTCCAGGGCCCACCCAGACCCAGCAGCCACACAAACCTGCGCAGCATCAGCTTGGGGTTCTTGGCCACATACTGGGCAACCAGGTCACTGAGCAGGGTGCGGAGGATGTCGGTGAAGTACTCAAGCTTCCCATGCAGCGCCACAGTGAGCAGAGATGCCACGTAGGCGCGGTCCCGAGCCGAGAAGGTGCGCTGGCTCTCCAGCGTGTGAATGAACTGCACTCAAAGAGAGGAACAGGAAAATAGGGTTAGGGGGACAGAGGGGCAGGCTCAGAAACCATGCCCTGGAAAAGGGGCAGGGCCAGGGGCGGACCAGGAGGGTGCAGGTGGGGGCACCTTGGTGAGGAAGAGCTTGCTGTTGAGCAGGTTAGAGAGTTGCCCCAGCCCTTGCTCCACGGTGGGCCGTCTGCTCTCAGGCACACCCAGGTCCCGGTGCAGGGGTGACTCGCGGTGCCCAGGGAAGAAGATCCTCTCCGCATACACCTTGTAGTCAAGAAAGGGGATGCCACTGCCCAGGAGGTCACTGGTGAGATCGGTCATCTCGGTCATGAGGTCTGTTAAGCAGAAGAGGCCAGATTTGGGCAACAATCCCATGCAATAGGAGCAGGTTTGGACAGAGCCTGGAGAGCAAGGCCCATTCTCCCGGCCACACCTGTGAATTCCTTCTTGCAGCGGTCACGCACACTGCTCTCCAGATTCTCCAGCTGGATCTGAACCTTCTTATAGTCCCTCAGGGCCTGCTTGCTCTTCCTCCTGCTCAGCACCAGGGTCAGGAGGGGACAGCCGGATGAGGCCAAGACCCTCACTGGGTCATACTGGCCCAGCCCTGCCTGACCTAGCCCCAGGCATACCCTGGCTACATCCAGCACAGTCCAACCCAGCCATGCCAGCCAAGCCTAAGCCTAGCTCGGTACAATTCAGCCTGTCCCCTCCCAAGCAAGTCACACACACCTATGCCCTGTCTAGCCCAGCAGATTGGCCTAGAGATCAGCCAACCACAACCGGGCGGAATCTGTCCCACAACCTCTTTTAATAAATAAAGGTTTGTTAGAATGCAGCCACGTCCGTGTGTTTACACGTCGCCCCAGCCACTTGTGTGCCACAGTAGCAAAGTTGAGTTGTTGAGCAAAGACCACTTGGCCTGCAAAGCCTAAAATATTTACTCTCGTCATTTACAGAGAAAGTTTGCGGACTTCTAGCCCTGTCTGTCCCTTCCCAGTCCAGCCAGATCCGATGACCTGCCCCAGCCCAGCCACATCTGGCTGTACCCACCTGTACATGAGGACAATGATGATGACACCCAGAGCCAGAAGAGAGGTGCCCAACCCCAAGCCCACCTGGGCTGCCACAGGAAAAGCCCCAGGGCTCTCGCCGTCATACTGCACGTGACCCAGGGAGAAGCGCAGGTTCCCCATCTGCACCTGTGTTGGGAGCCACCTGTGAGCGAGGGTTCAGCCCAGATCAATGCCCGCCCAGCCAGGGACCTGCCCACTGACCGTGAACTCAGGCAAAGCGTCAGGTGCCTCTCGGAGGGCATGGTGCCGTGGCAGGGGCTGCTCCATGGGGGGCTCACAGTACAGGTGGTGCCGGGTCAGTGTCTTCACCACACAGGGGCCGTCCCCTATCATGGCCACCACCTCCTCCTTGGACATTGCAAGGTCCAGGTTCTCCCCCTGGAACAGAGGGTCACCGATCAGTCACTCAGATCCTGTCCTCCCCAAATGTGGGAAGGACCCTGAGACCCACTCCCAGCAGCAGGGCTGAGCTGACAGCCTCTCAGCACCCTTCTCCTGTGTGCAGGCCAGTCACATGGTATCCTCCATGCTGATCCTTATCACCCTTCTCTGCCCTTCCCTATCCTTCCACCCCAGAATGAAAAATCCAGAGAACATAAAGCTGTCTCCCAAATCCTGCCCAGTTACCTAACAAAACCAGAGCCCCACTCTGTGTCTGATAGCTCACCAGCTAGGTAATGATGGTGTATCTACCTGTGGTCTGCCTGCATGCCCATCTGCTACCCACTGCGTATGTCCAAGACATGTGCCTAGCACACATCCATGTGAGCCAGGCTGCCAATGGGGTGTCAGCCCAGTGGCCTGCATGGACCACGCCACCCAGTTACTACACAGGCCGAACATATGAATGCAGTCGTTCCAGAGCCTGCCATGGAACGCATCAGGACCCCGGCCACCAGCCAAGCAGTCAAGGCCATGCCAGATGCTAAGCTAGGCAACCCACCGCTAGCCCCGTCTGCCCCACCACAGCAAGGACGAGGAGCCATGTCTATCCACCAGCCCCTGCTCTACTGTCTCGGCCTCTGCCACACACACCGGTGCTATCCAGCCAAGGGAAAGGTCTTGAGGCCCTGCCAGGTCCAAGTAGAAGCAGTACCTCCACGGAGAACACACTTCCAGGCTTGTGCCGGAACGGCATAGTGGGGTCCTCGGGGTTGAGTGGCTGCAGGGTAGGGTCGGCTTCATAGGAAAAAGGTGTAGGGTTCAGTGTTGCAAAGTCAAAGACCAGGTTGTCAAGGATAAACTCCACCCGGACCCAGGGGTCCTCCGGCAGGCCCGGGAGGGCGGGTGTGCGGCACGTGATGAGGTGGGAGGAGTTGATGTGGCACAGCTCCTCAAACTGGAAGGAAGACAGGCAGGTTGATGAGGGGACCAAGCAAACATGGAAAGAGCCTCCTCTGGCACCTGCTCTGGCTGTCCCCAGGGTGTGGGGTAAGGGGAGAGTGTGGAGGTACCCAAAGGTGTCCTACATGCTGGCCACTGCAGGAGGGTCCCAGGGAACACGCCGTTTCCGGGACCAAGCGGCGCCTCCGTCCAAGCCCCTGGCTGGGCTGCAGCATTCTTGAGACAACGGTCACTCGAATTCTTGGCGTCTGCACCACATCCAGATTCTGGCCATGGACCCGTATCTCACGCCCTCCACTGAAACAGACCATGAGCCACTGATGGCTTACGTGACCTGGACCTAAAGCACAGCCCAGCCCCAGCCCCAAACCACATGACCCTTCACCCCTACCAGCAGCATGGGATTCTCAGCACCCCAACATAAAGCCCTACAAACCCCCACAGAGTGGAGCTGCAAAGATCTCCCTGCCACCTGCCATGCAGCCTCGCCCTTGGCCCAGCACCTGAGGAAGCTCTTGGTGGGGCCAGCAGAGGTGATGTTGGGGTCGGAGGTGTACTTGAACTGGCCATGTTGAAGTCTCCGCTCCGTAGCCCCAAACCACACAGCTACAGGGAGCGTGGCAGGCGCAGGGTGTGGGCTGGTCTCACACCGCAGCTGTTCTGACTGCTGTTCCGACAACCTGGGAGGGGAGGTGGGAATGAATGGAGGGGTGCAGGCAGGGGAATCTCAGACCACTCAGGCCCCAGCTGTCCTTCCTCTAGCGCTGACTGCAGTCTCCACCAGGTGTCCCTGGAGGTGCACTCCCACGACAGCCAGCTAGGGAGGGTCTGGCCACTCTCAGAAGGAGCAGACTGGCCCTTTCCCCTTTCTGCTCTCCTCAGCATCCCAGCCCCCTCCATCTTCCCCCGGGAGGACATGGATTTTTGCAGGAAGAGGAAGTGGCCCTCACAAGTGACAAGGCTGGTCTCCAACCACCACTCGGATGTCCTCCAGCCGCCCAGTCAGGAGCTTGGAGCCATTCAGTGTAAGGCAGGTGCCACCAGCTCTGGGACCGCGGGCCGGGAAGATAGAATGGACCTTTGGGTCCTGTGGGAAGGGCAGGGAGAGAGATGAGCATCAGACCAGAAACAGGGAGGTGGGACCACCTGAAAGACAGGATGGCCCAGGGCTGGGAACCCCACCAAGCCATAGCCAGATGGGTTGAGAGGAGCCGCCAGAAGGGTGGTCCACTGGCAGCTGGGGGTGGCTCAGCAGTCAGGTACCTGGTAGGCAAAGTCGTGCTCTGACACGCCGCGTCCTCTTCCTGGCACCTCCACCGCTGTGGCTCCGGCCACCTCCTCCCCACTGGCCCCGGTGATGCACACGAGGCTGCGGGCACAGGGCAGGCTATGGGGTGCCAGGCTGCACCGAGGGCCCCCCTCAAGCTTACCTGGCAACCCCTCTGCCTGCCCCACTGTCAGGTGATCTTCCCCTCCCCATCCTCCACAAGATTAACAGAGACCCTCTCTCACTTTGAAGGGAATTCTTTATGACACATCAAAAGGCCTTGGTATCTGAGAATTAATATTTGTAGTTTTGATCATTTAAGTTCAACACCAGAGCCCCCCAGCAAGGAATAATTTATCTGTGGCACAAATTTACAAAGGGGCCCTGTCAGCCTGGTTGTGGGGCGAGCTGCTGAGCTAGTGAGTGGGCACAGCCAGCCGCCCACGTCCTCTGCCATGTCACATTCACAGTACCCACTCAAAGCATGGTAGAAACTTGATTTATTCAGGAAAAAGAGTCCCTGAAAGCCTCTAGTTAGACAGAGGAATACATGTGAAGGGAAGGTGAACTGTCTAAGAAAATGCTGGTTCTTAGCCAGAAAACAGAAGCTTGGGCAAATTAACTTCCAGAATGTTAAGCCTGCAGCAGCTCAACTCAGTGGCATTGTCACAGTTGTTTCGAACACTGGGAAGACAAGTGACGTAAGCCACGCAGGGGAGGCTCCGGACAGGATATATGCTAATTGCTCCATAAGTCACTTTAGCCTTATGGTTTTGGAGTGTTAACAGTCTAGATAGACACCTTCAGTTCTTGGTCATAACACATTCAAGGGAAACTCCATGCTTTAGCAGAGTGGTTCCTTGTTTCAAACACAGATCTGGGGTCCCACTGTGGGCTTCCTGAATCCAGATGTCTGAGGGGGGAGTTGGGATCTGGTCTGTTTGATCTGGTTTGGGGCAGGGTCTGCAGGTTACCCTGATAGCCAGGTTTGGGCCCTGCTGCTTGTGAGCATCTCCTTAGGAGTGTCCTGCACGTACAACTTTGGGGCCTGTAACCGCTGGCCAGGTTACCATAACCCAGAATCTCAGTGAGCAGTGAGCCCCAGGAAGGCAGCAGGGGCCCCCAGAGGTGACAGTGGAGCCTGGCCCTTGGCAGATATGCCCTAAGTTTACCCTTCTGAGGAGCCTGGCGGCCCAGGGCAATACCTGGGGAAGAAGAGGGAGCTGGTGAGAAGGCCAGCCCCGGAGCATATCTGTCTGATCTAAGGGCCGTGCTGCCACAGCTATTAATATATCCACAGTCCCTCAGAAGACGAGGGAAGCAGAGCCACCAGTCAGCTCGGGGCAGTGACAGGCCCAGGAAGGATTCCCCAGTAGCCCATGCCAAGAACCTACAGGTCTTGTGGGTGCTCGGGGGCTTCAGTGGCAATCCCAGCACTCCAGCATTATGGCCAGAATCAAGAAACAGGGAGAAAGGGGGTGGATGAGTGGTGGACGGGAGGCCCTGAGCAGCAAAGCCAACCACAAAGGTCCCAGGGAATGCCATGCTCCTTGCTGGGTGCAGCCAGCTCACCTGCTGGAGACCTCATACTGCTGCGTGTCCACAGCACAGGGCACTCCAGCCACCGTGACCATGCCCAGCACATCCTGCACATGCTGGCCCAGGTTGGAGCCCCTGATGGTGACACGGGTGCCTCCGTCTACAGGCCCAGTCAGTGGCTCCACCTGCTCCGGGACAAGGACTGCTCACTTCTACTCACCTGGAAAGGCAGCCCAACTTCCCACCTTTGGGCCCCCACACCCTCCCTCCAACAGCAGCAGTAAGGAAGGGATGGCCAGCCTTTCAACAAACCGAGTGGATGAGGGGCGCTGGGCACTGGGTGGCCACAGCCTCAGCCTCAGCCTCACCACAGGCCTCCCGGGTCACACAACGTGGACGCTCCCCCTCACACCACACACAGCCATACTGGGGCATGGCGGTTTGGCAGCGGCTGCAGTCTCCATGTCCCACGGAACAGTCATACAGTACCACTGGGGGTGGCAGAGATGCACCTGAGAGGCAGGCCTGGGAGGACCCTGCTACCACTGCAGCCCAGCAGCCCGCAGGTGGCTCACCATGCAGCCCTTCAGCACTGTCCACACGCAGACGGCCAGCCCGACGCAGAAACAGCCCCACACGGAGCTCTGGCTGCAGAGCCTCATAGCTGAACTGGAGAAATGGGAGTGGGGTCAGAGCCAAGCACTGGGGGAAGCATCAGGCCTGGGAAGGCGACAGTCAGAGAAAGGACTAAAACGACTAGTTAGGAGCATAGGGTCAGAGAGACCCCATGGGACCACAGGTTGGAAGGCAGAGGCAGAACTGGAGTATGCGAACCCCATGGTGTCTCAAGTTAGAGATCACAGCTGGGATGCAAGGACTCCCAGCTGATGCACGTGGTCAGAAGTCAGAAATGGGTGCGGAGACTCCCTCAGGGCCACAGGGTCAGAGCGTGGGCCTGGAAAATGTGGTGCAGCCAGCTATGGTTGGCAGCCAGGCTGTGGCCAGTGCAGTGCACCCACGCCCACCCAGGCGCTCGTGGTCTGCACCTGGTGCTGCTGGCAGGTGACACGGCACTGGGTATCTGGAGGCGGCTCACACTCGACCCGGGCCTCAACCACCACCTCGAGGCCCTCCAGCTCCATCACACACTCATTGTCTCCTGAGCCATCCTGAGGGCAGAGAACACAGCTGTTGGGCAGCTTCAGGAGCTGGACCCAGGGAGTCCTGCAGCTCCCCAAACAGATCCCCCAGCACAGCCTCTGGGTGGGGTTGGGCCCTGGGACTCTGCCCTCTTCCTACTCCCCAGGGCTTGTACAGAGTTTGTCAACAGCCAAGGAGGCTGCAAGAACAGTGGCAGGTAGGACACACTGACCTGAAAATGGTGCAGGTTCCTGCCTAGCAGTCGGATTTCCCGCTCCACATGGACCGGCATCAAAGTGGAGCCCTGAATGCTCTCCACACAGGGGCAGGAGCTTGCCCCCGAGGTCACCTCTTCCTGCAGGCACCAAGGGCAAGGCAGTCTATGGAGCCCACCCTGCCCAGCTCAGCCCTCTGCCTTACTGGGTTCCAGGGGCAAGGCTGGTGTGGGGCTGCAGACCCCACCCTGCCCCTCACTCCCTCCCAGTGCAGAATCACCAGACAAGCTAGGGCTGGCGTCTTCCCCACATCCCCACCCCTGAGGCCTCCTTCCTGGGCTGGGCCTCACCAGCTCCCAGAGCCCGGGGGTGTCATACTGGTAGTCGAGGCTGGACGGGAGGATGAGGGGGGCGGGAGGGCCCTCAAGCTCTGCTGAGTCTCCATCACCTGAGAGGAGGGTGGAAGTGGAGAAGGCGGGTGTGTCACCCCCCATCCACTCGTCCGCCTCGGGCAGCTCGCCGCCTTCTCTCGTGAGCCAGTCCAGGGCGGGCTTCATGGAGCCCATGGCCCCTGGGAAAGTGGTGGCAGGAACAGTGGCAGGGGGCGGGTCCAGGGGCACTGTGGGAGGAAGGGCCTTGGGGCCAGGGTCTGCAGGGGGCACTGCTGCTGCCTCTGAGGGTGACAGCGGGGAGGCCGAGAGGTCCTCAGGTATGTCTGTGGGTCTGAAGTCAGTGGGGGCAGGGAGAGCGGTTCCAGGCCCATTTGAGGGGCTAGGAGAGGGGGGCTCCTCATGGAGAGGTGACTCTGTGGAGGTGGGGGAAGGTATGGGGCCGGGATCTGTCCACGGGCCCCAGGGGCTGAGCATGGAAGGACTGGGCCCAGGTGAGATGTCCGAAGCTGTGGCAGTGGAGGGAGCCCCAGGCTCCACAGGAAGGGGGTCAGGAGCAGGGGTGACCAGGGCTTTAGAGGCTGTGGGTGGGGAGGGGCTGGGTCCGTCTCTTGCACGAGGGGCTGGGGAGACAAACGGGCTCTGAAGGGGGAGGCAGAGGAAGACAGGAAGGGCCACTCAGCAGGCAGGCGCGGGACAGGAGGCAGGCAGGAAGGCAGGCAGGCACAGGGTATGTTAAGAGGAAAGGAGACCAAGGAAAAGAAAAATAAAAACAGCCCATTAATTCTCCACAGGAGAACACTTCGGAAAAAGGCTCCGGGGTGTCTGTGCCGAGGTGGGCATGAAGGCCAGATCTCCCCTGCCTCTCAGCCACAAACGCCCTTTCCCAAAACAGGCGGGATGTATCAGCGGCTGTTCTCCAGGGAGTCCATCACACACAGCGACCCCAGTGCTCAGGACAGAGCCTCACACAGGCAGACAGGCCCCGAGCCATGAGAAAAACTCTCACACTGGGACCGCCCAACCCCCGTATGGCCCAGCCCAGAGTCACACTCACCTGACGGCTTGCCACCATGGGCCCGGAGTCACACAAGGCCTTGTGTGTGCACAGGTGCTGCCAAATGCACCAGTTACACCCCCAGCGGCTGCTCACACAGGCCTGGCACCTGCACAGAGCACAGCCATGGGGCAGGGGTCGCCATGGGGCAGCCCAGGCCTGGGGACAGGGCGAGGAACTCACTGCGCAGACGGATGGAGCTCAGTGACCGCCACACAGTCATAGAAGGAGAGGGAAGTTTTGGCGATCACAACGGTGCCAAACCTAAGCTCCACGCTCACGGAGACATGGTCTGCAGAGGAGGGAGAGAGGACCAGGGCTGAGCAGCTAAGAGGTGCGCTCAGACCCAGAGCCAACATCCTGAGCTCCCGGATGGGGAAGAGAACCGGGGGTGAGGGAACACAGTCCAAGGGCGCAGAATGGAGGCTTCAGGTGGTTGGGGAGTGGGAGGACTCAGAGAAAGGCATCCATTCATGGCTCTTTGCCTGGATTCACACCTTAGCCCCACCGAATCCCCTGGAGCAGGGGCTGGCCCATTCTCTCACCCACCGGCTCCTCTTGGCAGCACTGGGGCCTCACTAGGGTCTGGGGAGGGACACATCACACCAGAACCAGTCAGCAGGGCAGGACTCTGATGTTCCCCAAAGTGGCAGGAATACGACTCCCCTGGCCACAGGGGTGGCAAGTCTGGCACTGATAGGAAAACCTGCCAAGAGAGCCAGGGACACACTGTTGGGGCTAGTGGGCAGCAGACCAGGGCTCACATTTATGGGGCACCCAATGTGGGCAGGCACCAGCAGTCAACAGCCCTCAGGCCTCCCCACACACCCTCTGGCCTGAGTTAGAAACAGACAGGGAAACTGAGCTCCTAAAAGAAGTAACTTGTGTGAGGCCATGTGGTATCCGGCGTGTCTGACACCAGAATCCAAGATCTCTATCCAGACCTTAATGCCCAGAGCCCTCCCCACCAGGGCCCTGCCTATCTGATCATTCACCTCCCTCCTCTCCTCTCGGCTGATGTTGGCAGGACTCATGGCTGCCACCCGCAGGCAGCCCAGCTCAGGCTGGAAGCTCCACAGCCACTGCTCTGGGCCCTGGCCCCTCGAGCACTCAGAACGGCGACTGCACCTGAGCGAGAATGACCAGTGTCTATCTGTGACCCTCACAGGCCACTGGGAGTTCAGAGGGTAGGAACTCCTACAATCTGAAAGACCTGGGCAGGACCCTAGAGTGGGCATGATACAGGCTCCTGTGTCTGCCCTGGCAGGCCACTAATGCCTAGTGCAGAGGATGGGGGTAGGAAATCAGGGTGTCTGGGGATCAGGGGTTGAGAGTCAAGGGCCAAGGGTCAGGAATTCTGGACAGGACAATTATGTGGGAGCACTGTGGGCTTGAGGCTGGGGCTGGGATGGGGTCAGGAGTCAGTGGAACACTGACCTGCCAAGGAGTACGCACCACCCACAGTATGGGTCCCTGTGGGCAAGGCAAGATGCACAGTCCAGGCGCTGAGCACAGGAGGCCACGGGAACCCTCAGAAGCTGTGTCAACAAAGAGGATCTGAAGCCAGCAATCCAAACACCAGTGGCTCACCCACAAGTGGATCCATGGCCCCACCCAGAGGCCCCGCCCAGCAGCTATGCCTTGGATTGTGCCTGGCACTCACTGTGCTCTGGGTCATGACATAGAGGTGCTCAAAGGTCCCATCAAAGGTGAGGTCTCTGCTCACGGCAGACCCTTGCTGGATGCTCTGTGTGGAGTATGGGTGGCCATCGCTCCCTGGGCCCAAGTAGACCTGGGATCAGAGACCACAGGGTCTGGGACCCAAGTCCATGGCCAGAGGCCCAAAGCCCTCCCCTCCTCCACCCAGTCAAAGTAATTTACAGATAGAATTTCCTCCTGGGCAGGATGGAGGAAAGTCACAGGGAGACACCACCCAGCCCTGGGAAGAGGAGCTTGGGTCATCTCTCCTGGCCCAGGGATAGCTTAAACCAGGCTGGGTCCCTAGCAACCTGTTCCCTCCAGACTCTACGGCAGGGGCTAGTACTTCCTGTGGGCTCACCCTGTGCAGCTGCCCCTGACTATCACCCAGGAAGGCGATGTTGTGTCCATCTTCCATGGTGACTGCCACAGCTGTTAGCTGAATCCCTGGCCACTCCAGAATTGGTGTAGCTTCCAGTGGGACCCGGCTGGCCATGGGGCTGGGTGTGTGGTCTGAGCCACAGGGATAAGCATCCAGGGTATCCTATAGGCAACAAGAAGCATCAGGAAGGCGCTTCCTGGATAACCTCCTTGGCCCCATCCTCCCTAGACAACCTCATTCCCTCCCCTAGCCACTCTGGTAGCTCTCCCTAAACAACTGTGTCTTTTCTGCTGGCCCTCCTGGGACAACCTCATCCCTGCCCCCAGTCTCTCTGGGCCCTCCCTGACAACCCTTCCATGGACAACATCCCCCCAGGGACATACTTAGTCCTATCACAGTGGACCGATCTCCAGCACTGCTCCAGTCCTTAGACACTTTGCAGTGGCTCCTTCCCCTCTTTTGATCCCCACCATTGCCTGTGGCCCCACCTTCTCCCATCCCTGGCCTGGGAGCACTGCCACCAGTTTATGTGGTCAGCCTGCTACTGGACCACTTCTCCAAAGCCTCTGACAGCCTGCTTTCCAGCTCCAAGCCCATTCACCTGGGCCCTCTCCTGCCTCTCACTGACTCAGCCCCCTGCATGCAGCTTCTTCCCTTTTTATCCATCCTGAGGCTACAGCTCATCAATCCCAACCTCATCTCCCTCTCCCGCTCAAGAACCAAAGGTCTCATTCCACCATTCTAGGTCCCTGCCCCTACCCAAGAACCCCAAACACTCTCTTAGTCCACTGACACAAGTACCACTCCTCCAGCATCCTGGTCCAAGCCCATCTGGGCACTGCTCTCTGCCACCCGCAGGCCAGGCTTGTGGTAAGGTACCTTCCACTGCCCAGGCAACACAGGAAGCACTTAACATCTGCTGACCTGATCATCCTCCTGCTACCACCAGCTGCCCTCAGACTCTCTGGGCAGCTTGTTGGCTGCAAATGCTTGGCCAGCGGCCTCAGAGAGGGGGAAAGGTGAGGCAGTGCTGGAACTCACCACTGGCAGCTGTGCACAGTCAGAATTGACATCATACTCGATGTAAGCCACCTCGGTCTCATTCTCAGCACGGCCCTCCCGGGTATAGCAGGCATCTCGTGTGCGATTAGCAAGCCGGTCCACCTCATCCAGGGGGAAGGCACAGAGGGCAGAGGCTCCAGATGCCCCAGCAGCCACCGATGGGGGCCGGCCCACGGTGGGAGGTGCAGCTGAGGAGAAGGCTGCAAAGAGCACCTCCCCATGCGCCACCTCCTTGGACGTGGCCACAGCTGCAGCCTGGATCAGCCCATAGCGGCCACCCTGGCAGGCCAGAGGCAACTCCACATAGGAGTAGTAGTGCTGGTCCCGGAGGCACACTCGAGATACATAGGCACGAAAGGCTCTAGACTGAGCCTGCAGGTCCCGCCTCAGGAACAGGAAGTAGGCGCTGGCCCCACGCGCAAAGGCACTCACGAAGTGGTGGCTGTACTCAGAGAGGCGGCCCACTGCCAGCTTGGCTGTCTCCTCGTAGGAGAAGGCGGCTTGGGGGTCCAGTGGCGACAGGGCCCGGGTTGTGATGGGTGGAATGCCACCCCCCACACCCCTGCTGGTATATCCTCGCCCCACAAACAGAAGGGGTTCCCCCGTCAAGCCCTGGGCTACCAGCCCCACCGTGCTGACCGCAGGGTCATTGGCAGCCACATACTGGGTGTCCCCAGGCCGCTCTGGCCGCAGCAGCAGCTGCTCGAGCTGCCCCAAGCGGCGCTGCTCACAGACTCCCTGGTGTACACTCCCACACACCACCAGGGCCCCTGGGCTCACCAGGAGCAGCTGGTTCGGGTTGTTAGTAGCCTGGGCCTGGGGGCACTCATCAGGCATCACAGGTGGCAGGCAGTCCCTGCTGTCTAGCACAGGACCAGTGGACACTGTAGCCTCCAGCTGCAGCCCAGGGCTCAGCTGGAACAGGAAGTTGGTGGCCCCCAGGTAGAGGGTGCCTGAGGTGGGGTCCCTTGCCAGGTGCTGCAGATACGTGCCATTGGGAGTGAAAGCAGCTGGTGGATGAGGCTGGAGGGTGAGGACCCACCCGGCCCAGAGCACCTGGAGGAGAGCTGGGCCCAGGGCAGGCATGGTCACCTGGCAAGGAAAGAGGTTGAGAGAGTGGGGCTCACATGACCACCAGAGCACCGTGGGGCCACTGGTAAGGGCTAGGACTGTGGCATTACCATGATGCCCCTCCTAACCTAGACAGCGAGCAGAGGCGGACCAGGTTTCTTAGACGGGCACTATGTCCAGGATGACCCCAGGACCACACACAAGAACAAGGTAAGAAATAGGAGACACTCTCCCTAGACAACATTGCTCATTCTCCCCAAGTGCTATTCTCTCTGGAGACTTGCACCCCACTCACCATCCCCCCACATCAGAGGGTGAGGGGCTGCAGGGGCCATGCCCAGGAAGCAGGGTCTGGATGGGACAGGAGAGAAGGTAATGAGAAGGAGGGGCCCAGACCCCAAGAAAGGAGAAGCTCTACATGGATGATGGTTTCCCAGGCAGAAGGAGGAAGGAGGGGGAGGTCTCCTGAGCCAGCAGAATGTTAGAGGAAGGCAAGAGTTGGGTGCAGGGCCTTTCAGGCCAGGAATCCAAAAGGGTAATAACCACAGAACCAACAGGCCTGAGAGACAGTGGCAGTAGGGAGAGGCTCCAGCTGGCAGAGGTGGGGCCTGAAGGGCTGCACCCCACCTCCCAGAGCCCTCAGAATAGGCAGGAGTCATGCTGTTCCCAGTTATCTCAGTGTAAGGTCGGCTCACCTGGCAGGGCTGGCCGGATCAGGAGACAACAGCATGACCCGTGTGGGAGCCACCTAGCAGGGGGAAAGCAGAGTGTAAAGCCAGGGCCTGGGCTGCAGGCATGTGGGAGTCCTGGGCTCCCCACCAGGGAGGCAGCACAGAAGCACCCCCTCCCCACCGCCCAGCCTGCCAGTGGAGCTGGGCCCAGTCTGGCCCCCAGCCACCAAACACATTCCACAGAGGACGCCTCCTCAGAGCCCACACGAGGAGGGGGAGGGCAGCAGAGCCAGGCACCCGAGGGGCCTGGGAAAGGTCAGCTAGGAAGGAGCCCCATGGCTGGCAGGGCCCAGTCAGGCCCCCAGCATGGCCCTCTCCCTGTGAGGTCCCTCTCTCTGCTCAAACCATCCCGTCAAGGCACCCAGGCACACACCGTCTACACTGCCAGGGGCTGTCCCAGCCCAAATGGCCACCAGCACTTTGGCAGACAGGCACTCGAACTGCAAGATGCATACACACCACCCACCCTGCATGCATATGCGCGCGCGCGCGCGCGCACACACACACACACACACACACACACACACACAGGTGCAGATGCCATCTATACACACAGCACAGTGACACACACAGACACAGCCACCCATGTTCAGACACCGCATGAAGACATGTCCATATAGAGACAACCCCCCACACAGAAGCACACACTGCACGCACACACACTCCACACAGATATGTCACACTCACCCACCAGAGACATTCGCACAATCACTCACATTTAGACCTACACATGCACACTCACGCGCACTCCTCTCGTTGGAGAGTACTTGGCTCCAGCCCTACGTACTAGAGAGCTGTAGAAGTCAGGCCATCTCTTGCCATTTCCTCTCCTGCAGTTCAGAACGGTGCCAGGGCCCAAGATGTGAGGTAAGTGGGGTGTGTCCTGGAGGAAGGCGCCATACCTGGCTGTTCCCAGGCCCATCCCCAGGATGGAGTGCCTGTTCTCCACACAGACCCCTTCTTGGGCCCCAGCTGAGGCTCCTGAGTCCCTGAACCAAGAAACTATGGCAACACCACCTTCCCCAGTGGTCCCCAGCCAGGAGCAGCAAGGTTGGTGCAGTGCGGGGACAGACAATGCATCTCAGACTGGGAGACACTTCCCCTACTTGCCTGTGCCCAGGCCACGTTGCCCAGCCCCTCCCATCACCCAGCTGCCAAGCTGTCTGTGCAAAACATCCTAAGCGCTTGCTTCTCCTAGTCAGCTCATCCCAGCAGAGGCCAGAGCAGGGTACTCCTGAGGCTGCCCCGGAGTGAAGAGGGCTGGCCACAAGGCTCAGGGAGGGTCCAGCAGCCTGGTGGAAGCTGGGACACTGTGGCCATAGCCCGGTGGGAGCAGGGGGGCCATGGTCACAGCCTGGCTGGGCACTGCTCCCAAAATAGCTTGGGGGTTTCCATTTTTAGTGTGCAGAAAACAGGGCAGCTCTATGGGAGGAGGAACAAGGCTGCCTCTGTTTGCCACCCAAGGGGGCGGGAGGAAGGGGGCAGCAGGGAAAGTCTCGAACCCGGCCAGAATCCCAGGACCGTGGCAAGACCAGGCTGCCCAGGAGCCCCCTACCTAGTTTCCAGGGGATGTGGAAAGAAAGTGTCTTCCCCTGGGAAGACAGAGTTCACCTGAGGATGGGCAGAGGCCACCTCTTGCACTGGACTGCTGTTCAATTCTCCTGCCACCACATGCCAGGGATGGGCCTTGGGCACAGGGTCCTATAGTTAGACCAATATTCACTCCTACTTGCTTACAAATATTTGCTCAGAGCCTACTGCGTGCCAAAGTTCTCCAGCCCTCAAGGGGCAGCAACAAAACCACTCCCCAAATGTGAAATCAAAGCTGAATCGATGGATGACAGAGCCTTGGGAGATGAAAAATAAAAATAATAATAAAACACTGGATGAGGAGACAACAGGAAGAAACGGCGGGATCAGAACAGCTCCTGGCCAGGCCACATGGGAGGTCAGCCACTGACCCACTCCAGGGAGAGTGGCCAGGCTTCTACAATCACGGTTCCCCTGTGAAACAGGACCTAGCACCACTTGCTCCTCCCCACATACCACAGGTGGCAGAAGGAGGAGAGAAAGAAGAGCAGTGACATTTTCTCCTCCATTTCAGGCACAAGGATTTCACTTAATCTCTGCCACAGGCCACTGAGCAGCTCCCAGCTCCTCCAATCTAGCCTCCCCCAACTCCCAACCTCTCAGGACTTTCCTTGAGCAGAATTGGAGTACACCCCTCCCCCAAGAGCCTCTGGGGCACCCCAGAGCAGGAGGGATAAAGGCCCACCCCTCTAGTCCACACCTCTCCCACCCGATCCATGCCAGTGCTCCCCCACACATGCTCTTCGTTCCTGCCGGCCTGAACTGAACCGTAGGCTGCTTCCGCTCCTCCAGTGGCCGCACAGGCTCTTGCGCTGTCTGGAATGCCCACTCCCTCTCTGTCCCATTAACTCCTATGCCAAACATCATCTCGCTGGGGAGCCTCCCCTGTCCTCCCAGGCTCCTGAAGAGGCACTGCATGTGGTGGACAGAATGGACACACCTACCCAGCACGGACAGACACGGCCGCTCTGCCTCAGGCTCTCCGAGCCTCAGATTTCCTAGTTGTACAATGGGAGGCAAGATTGCTCTGACCATAAACCTGATGCAGTGTGTGCCTGGCATTAGTGACGCCAACCGGAGTCACTTTTCTCCCTGTTCCACCCTCCTACTCTGGACTTGAAGCTCCTTGAAGGAAGGGATATGGCTCTGATGTGGAGGCCCCAGCAACTTGCAGAGACAGCACAGAGCAGATGCTCCCTGCATGGCAAACAAACCCCAATTTCACAGCCAAGAAAACCCAACAAGTAGGGGAGATAGGGGCCCCACACCCCCTTTAAGCCACTTGATCTCTCAAAGTTAAGACGTTGGCTCCATTTTTATTAATGACCAGTCCAGGACAGACTGAAAAGGCTGATCTAGAACCAGACCTCACATACCCAACTTACACAGCCTGGATCTACTGCCCACTCCCAACATCTGAGGCCCTGCTCAGGCTCACGGCCAAAGCCTCACTCTGCCTGTGCCCAAGCCTGCCTGGAGTCTCTTCCAGGCCCACCCTGCGGGCCCACCCTTGGGACTTTTGAGCTGGCCCAAGACTGCCCAACTTCTGTCTGCAGAGCAGGCACCTCCCGGATCCCCGTGGAGCTGTCCTCGCCAACAAAAGGGGCTCACAAACTCCGCCATTCCGCACCTGCAGAGGGACCGTAGGACAGCCCACATTTGCTCTGCCTGCCAGTCAGTGGGAAACCAGCCTTCCCGTTTCGCCCTCCTGCTCAGCCCTCCTGCTCAGCTCCCAGGGTGCACCACAGAGGTGAGTTACTCATTGACAGTGCAGTGGCGTCCGCTGCCCGCCCTGTTTTCTGTGTGTTGAGGAGGGGTGGGGAGATCCACCATTTACCAGGCACCTGCGATGACCCAAGGCGCTCGTGGATCACCCACTGAATGTGTGTGTGTGTGGAGAGGAGGGCCCCCCTCTAGGGGCCGCGAGGCTCGAGGTCTGCCTTTGTCAGTCCCACCGGGAGCAGCCAGGAAGGGCTGTTGCTACTGAGGGGAAGCCCCGACCTCCCCACTCGGCTCGTCCTCGACCCTCCCCAGGCCCCGGACCCCGAGGCGAGGACCCCATCTGTGGCCCTGAGAGGGCGGGGAAGGGGCCGCCCGGTCCCCGGCGGCGGCGGCGAGGAGGGGGCGCGGAGGAGCAGCTCCACCTCCTCAATCTCCCAATCGCGTTCCGGGCGGAGCCGCCAGAGTTTCCCTTCGCGCGGAGAGTGTGGTCCCAACTTTCAGCACCGAAACCGCCCACCACTCGCCCGGGCCGCCCCTGCCCAGATGCATCGAGGCTCCGATCCTTTCCACCCCGGGAGCCCGGGTCTTCGCCGCCCCGGCCCCGAGTCCCGCACTCACCACCCGGCCGGGCCCCGCGGGATGTGCGCGCCGAGGCGGGCGCCGGCCGCTCCGGGTCAGGCTCTGCGCGCGGCGGCTTCCCCCCGGGTCTGGCGAAGCCGCAGCTGTTACCCGGAGACCGAGAGGCGGAAAACTGCGCCCGCTGCCCGCCCCTCCCGCGCCGCGCTGCCACCTCCGGGAACAAAGGAGACAAAGCCGCGTCGGCCGGGCCCGGCTCCGCTCCTTCCCCCTCGCCTGCCGGGCCACCCTCCCCCCGCCCGCCGCCCGGGCCAGGCCGGAAGCAGCCGGGAGAGCCGGGCGCGCGGCCCCGAGCCGCCCGGGACCCCGCATTCCAGCCCCGCGGGCTCCGCGTCGGCCAGGGCGGGGGACTCGACCCCTCCCGCACGGGGCAGGGCGGGGGGCAGACGGCACCCCAGCTGTCGCCATGGCAACGCGGGTCGCCTGGGGGGTGAGGAGGGAATCCCTGGAGCCAGGGCCGCCCCGCCCCGCCGGCCTCACCTGCCTGCCGCGTTGGAGCTGAAACTGGGAGCTTTCCCGGTTGCGAGGGGCCGAGGCGGGGGATCGCGCTCCGCACCCGCAAGTGCTGGTGGAACGGCGCCCCGGCCTCTTCCCGCCCAGCCAGAGCCAGGTCGCACCCGCGTCCCTCACCTGCCCGGCCCGTGCTGCCTGCGCCCAGAGCTCCCTTTCCCTTCCTTCCCCGGCTCCGATGGTCATACCCGTCAACTTTCTTTACCTGAACTCCCAGGCGCCTTGTTTCTTCCCTGCGCACCTGGCCCTGCCCACCAGACTCCCCAGCAGCCAATCCCTCCTTCCGGCCCCCACCTCTGGCTGTTTGAGAAGAGCATGGGCTTTGGACCTGGCTTGCGCCATCAACTAAGCCATGTAACCTGACACCAACTCCCACCCCAGCCTATTTGCTCACCAGCAAATGGGGGTGTTACCACCTCTAGCGGGTCTGTGCAGGCAGGGCACCTGGGCTGCAGAGGCGCACAAGCAAGGGCTCACTTCTTTCCTTTCTTCTCAGCCTCCCTGGACCCGGACCTGGACCCACCCCAAGCTGGGAAGCGTTGGGCAAGTCTGGGCTCCTTCACTGCCAAATATCTGGGCCTTCTGCAGAAGGAAACGCTGGCAGAAGGGTTCTCTCCTGGGGCCCATTTGTCCCCTGTGCAGGGCCCTTCACACCCTGGCATGCCTAAGGCTAACTCAGGATCCAGAACCTGGCCTATCCTATTAGGACTTTTGGAGGACTTTGGCTCAAGGCCATTGGCACAGCTTCCTGGGAGGCAAAACTGTCACACAGGCATCATCTGAAAACTGAGGTTCAGGTCATCCGCACTGGCTATTGCCCTGGAGCTACAGACACCCTCTTCCCATCTCCCACCTGCTAACAAGGGCCTCCCGTCACTCATCTTCCAGGCTCTGTGCCTTTCAAATTCTCCCTCCCCAACCCCTCAGGTCACCCCTTTTCCTCCACTCCCACTTCCAGCACTTGAGTTCAGGTGCTGGTCCAGTCCCCACCTGCAGCTCCTGCATACAGCTGCCTTAAGCTCTCAAAGGGGAGTGGGTTATCTGCAATTTGTGTCAGACCTGCAGTACTCCAACACCAGGACTGAATACCAGACCAAAGCTCCTGTTTACCAGGGCAAACAAAGCCACCCACGGCCATTTAGTCCAGGAGTTCAAGGGTCACTTTCCCTCTGAAAAGAGGTCATACGTATGCCCCACTTCACCTCCCACCTGTGGGAGACCCCTCCCTATCACTGCCTCCCACCACTGCTTAGCACCTTGTCTGCACCAGCATAGCAATGTCTCCCTGGATCCCTCATCCTTAGCCTCTGACCTCAGAGACTGCCCACCTGTACCCCGGACCCGCCACCTCATTCTGTGCAACTCCCCCACACCCATCACCACCCCAGCCAGGACAGTCTGCCCCAGTCCCTCACCCACTTTGGCTTTCCTGCCTCTGCAGTTTGTGGGAGCCCCCTCCACATGCACAGAATTCTTCCCTCCCCAAATCCATTCATCTACGTGCACACCCTTCAGGACCTACCTCACCCCAGAGGGAACTGGGACTTCCAAACCCCACAACCCCCTTCATCTGTACACAGATATGGGGCCTCCTGCCCTATGAGGAGTGTGGACACTTTAAGTGCAGGGGTCTTTGCATCCCATGCCATTCTGGGGAGCCATTACTCACCAAGGATAGAGTGATTGAGGGATCAAGTGCTGAGTACTGGGATGGGGGGCATTTAGCCCATGCTCACTGCCCAAGACTGAGCCCAGGCTCCAAGAAGGAAATGTGCCTTAAGGGAAACACTCCTGGCTCCACAGGTTCTGACACTTAGCTCTGCACAGGCACCAGTGAACAAGCCCCCACCTGCAGCCCCTGCATACAGCTGCCCCCTGAGCTTTCAAAGGGGAGTGGGTTATCTGCAATGTGTCAGACCTACAATACTCCAACACCAGGACTGAAAACCAGCCCAAAGCTCCTGTTTACCAGGGCAAAAAAAGCCACCCATGGCCATTTAGTCCAGGAGATCAAGTGTCATGGTTCCCCTCTGAAAAGGTCATACACATGCCCCACTGCACCTCCCACCTGTGGGAGACCCCTCCCTATCACTGCCTCTCCATTCACACCACTGGTGGCCTGAGCTCTGCCCATCGCTGTGGAAGTTATCCCCAGGCTGTGTGTGGGTGTGCACCCAGCCCTAGTGACACACCAGTGCTGCCCAAAGCACTCTCTGTGCCAGGGATCCAGATTGGCTACCAATCCCTATACTGAGGTCCCCAGCAACATTTATCAACATTCCTCCAATCTCTCTTCCCTTCTCTCCTCTGACCACTCCTCCAGTATTAACACCAGGAAGTTCTGCCCCACATGGTAGAGAAAATGATCCAGGAGATGGGAAGTAACCATGGTCACCAACGAGTAAGCAGCGGGCTAGGTTCCACTTGCTGGAACTCCCAGGCCATCTGACACAGGACAGTCAGGTTGTGGAGGGCAGGCCAGGAAATTCAAAATGAAAATCTAGGTCTCAGGAGTGCATCCAAAACAGTTCAGGAAAGAGGACAAAGAGGAGATGAGAGAGAAATTAAAGGGGTAACTACTCCAACTCCAGACCCAACCTTCAGGTCTTGGATCTTGATTCTCAATAAACAAAAAAACTCAGTCTGATTGTTTTAAATAATAAAACTCAGGACATTTTAATCGGACATTAGCACAGTTTTGATAATTAATGTAAATGAACCCTGCCTACAAAGCAAAGCGTGCCTACTGGTGAGCCACACAGATACTGCTCCTTCAGGCTGAGGTTGCGCACCCCCCCAAAGGCTTGCTTCATTGTCATTCTCTAACTAAATCCACAAGCACAGCTATTGCCTCAGACCCTCTGAAGGAGGGGCCAGGGATTAGCTGGCCCTGAATAGCATGTAGAGCACAGGCAGTGTGGCCACAAATGTCACACAGGTGACCAGGGTGCTGTAGATGGCGTTCCTGTTGACTTGGGCTTCTAGTCTCTGCTCCGTGTCCGACAGTGCCAAGATCATGCTCCCCTGCTCCAGCAGGGGGCTGGGCATAGCCCCGTCTGCTGGTTCCACCAGGCCTGGGTGTGCTGCAGCCTTTACAAGCTGAACCACCCCAGCCATTTGGCTACAAGTCTTTTCTAGGCCATCAAGCCGCTCTTGTAAACCTTCTAGACATGAATGGACCTGCCTGGAATGACGGAGCTGCTCTTTCAAGGCAGCTGAAAGGACATCTACATCTCTGTCTCTGGTTGGGGGAGTACCTGCCTGTGACCCAGAGCCCTGCCCTGCCCCAGCAGCATGTACCAGGCCCCTCAAGTCCACCATGAGATTGTGGAGGTCCCTCTGCTGGAGCGAGTAGCTAGATGCCTGTTCTCGAATGGCCTCCTGAAGACTCACAGGCCCCTTCTGTGCCTCCAAGAGTAAGGCCTTCAGCTCCTGTAGCCGGACACGGTTCACATAGGTGGAGCCAGCCACACCAATCAGGGCCCCCAGGACTGAGCCAATAAGGGACCAGTTCTTGGTCCTCTCAGCCCTTGTGCGCTCCTTGTCATGACTTTCCCGCACAGCCGCAGAGAAGAGGGAGAACTTCTCACGCTCAGAGTCTTCTGCACGCAGATAAGCCGTGCGAAGCCTCTTCTCCTCCTGCAGAAGCAAAGCCATGTTACTGGGTTACACGGGTACAAGGTGGCCCCGCAGCTATAGCCACCAGCAGATGGCTCACTACCTTGTGTCTGGCAGAGTACATGTTTCATAGACCAATGCTGAATGAATAAAGGTAGCACAAACCTGGCTGAGTCGGAAGAATTGGGAGTGATCAAAGTGAGTTGCATGATCGTCCCACCTGAGCAGTCCTGGGTTTGACCAGAGGTGCACTTATGTCTACAGGAAGGGAAGTGTCCAGCATTCCCTGGGCCAGCCCCTCCATGGTTCTCCCTCCTCAGCATTCTGGGTCCCAGGCTACACTGCCTTGAACAGTTGGCCCCAGTACTCCAGAAGGAAGTAAATGGATAGGCTCTAGAAGCCTGGGGCCCTGTCCCTCCATAGGAGCTTCGGTTCACCTCTGTACCAGGCCTCTGATCACAGACCAGTCAGGGTTGCCACCCAGCACCTCCATGATCTGCCAGGCAAGGGTCACTGTCCAGGTGCGAAAGGGCTGCCTCCTGAGGGGCCTACCTGCAGCATCCTGTGCTCGAGAGTGGCCAGTTCCAAGTACTGACTGTCCTCCCTGGAGACACGGTCCAAGCGATCCCTCACTTCCTTCAGCTTGGCCTGGTGAACTTCCAAGTCCTCCCGAGCCTCTCCGACAAGCCCTCGAGCCACCATGAACACTTTCTCTGCCTGCAGAGAGAAAACCAGAGGCCATCTGCACCTTCTCTCCACACCCACACAGGCTCAGCTGCATTCCCAGCGAGGCTGTGGCTAAGAAGAGGTCACTGGGGTGTGAGCTGCAAAGGGGAGAAACAGAATTCCTTAGACACTAATCCTGGCTCACCCAGTGGTGCTCAAAGTACAGCCTTGGGCCACGCCCATCAGAATCACGAGATGTAGCCATTCAAGCAGAAATAACATGCCCTGAAAAACCTGAAAACAGCTAACAATGCAAACAATTTGTGTTAATCAAACCTAGTCTATTCTTGCCTGATACAAACCACAGTAAGGAACCTGTGTTGGTAGGCTGTTTGCCGTGTGCTGCATAATTTATGCCTCACAACAGTGCCATGAAAGGCACTGCTGTGGCCTCCAGTTTATAGACCTGGAAACACCAGCTCAGCCAAGCTCACAATCTCCAAGGAAAGAGACGGCATCGTTTGTTTCAAAGCCCCAGCAGAACCCCAGGTTCTTCCCACCTCGCTACACTACTCCATGCCTAAGAATGAGTAGGAACAAAGATGGCAGAATGCATTTCTGCCACCACGAAGGACTTGACAACCACAGGCAGCTCTTTCCACATCGCAGTGTGACATTTCCCAGTGCCCTCCACCTTCACAATAGATGTTGTAATTACACACGGTAACAGTATCGCAGCAAGCCCCAGGTAACTCTCACCATCAACCCCCAAACAGTCCGTAAAGGAACTATTTTCTGGCTTCACAGAACAGATGTTAATGCCAGGGAACGTACTGGTACACAGTAACTGTTTTCAGGGAAAGTAGGTGGCACAGTTATGTGGAGACCTTCACCCATGTGAAGCATCAAGCCCAAGTTTTCACGTGAGAAATGAGGCCAAATACAAGTCTGGATGTCGCACCCAGCACCATATGGCTGGTTTGGCACATTTCCCAAGTCTAAGGGCAGGGCCAGCCACCCCGGCTCCCTTCCTCACCTCCGTCACCTTTCCCTGGGCCTCTCGAACCTCATTGAGTCCAACAAACTCTTCATATCTGTCCCACCAAGTCTTGGCTGTGGAGGTCACTCGTTGCTGAATACTGTGCCCCAGGGTTCTTCCCAGTGCTGGAAGGCGGTGATGCAGCCCAAGGGCCACCTCCTCAGGTCTTTTCTCTCCGGGCTGGCTGGGGCCTGGGCTGCAGAGAGTCCTGGTCATAAAGAGGTCCCTTCCAAGGAGGCCCCTCCGAACCAGTACGTGGGGCACACCCACGATGTGCTGCATGGCAAACCCAGGGCTGCGCCCCATCATCAGGAGATCTGTGAGGGGGAGGCCAGACAGGTCAGCTCACAGCTGAGAAAGGCTGGACATAAGTCAGTTTAGAGGCCTGGGGAGAGTTCTGAACAGACTCATCTCCACTAAAATCATCTAAACTGATCACCACCTTGTTGGGTCGAAACTTCAGTCCGTATCGCAAGAGGATGGTCTCCCCTGGGTGCTCTTGGACAATGGAACTCTTGAGAAAGAGCCTCTAGGATACCATGCCTTCCAGTGTCTACCACCATGCCTCATAAAGCAGACCCTTCCCTGCTACCCACCTCCTGCATTCCCCAGGTCTCTCTGCTATGACTTGAATGAGAATCCTGGTGCCCAGGTTTCTGATAGCAAAGACAGTTTTGAAACTGGAGTTGTACACATGCTGACAAAGCCCCACAAAGATGCATAAAGATTCCCCGCAATGTTGTAGAACTCAGGGGAATTCAGGAAGATTAAGATCCAGGATCATTTCCGTAAAACAGCCTCAAAACCAACTTCCCAGACTCTCCAAGAGCTGGCTCAGCACCAGGGAAGCAAGAGTTTCAATTCTGTGTGAGGACATAAGGACACAGGCCATTTGTGACCCAAGACAGAAAACGCTCAGCTCTCCTCTAAGACAATTCCAGGGGCAAAAACAACAACAACAACAACACTTTTTGCCACAGAGGACTTTTCTTAGGTTCACACCATCCAACTCCACCCTGACTTTCCAGACCCCAACTCTCAGTCTCACACTTCTCACCTTCCATAAGCTTTCTCTTTTCTCTCCAACCTGCCACTGCTCAATGGGTTAGGTTTCTTTTTTTTTATTTATTTATTTTTTTTTTTGAGACTGGGTCTCACTCTGTTGCCCAGGCTGGAGTGCAGTGGCGTGATCTCAGCTCACTGCAACCCCCAACTCCTGGGTTCAAGCAATTCTCTGCCTCAGTCTCCTGAGCAGCTGAGATTATAGGCGACTGCCACCATGCCTGGATAATTTTTGTATTTTTAGTAGGTTTCACCATCTTGGCCAGGCTGGTCTTGAACTCCTGACCTCATGATCCACCTGCCTCGGCCTCCCAAAGTGCTGGGATTACAGGCGTGAGCCACTGCACCCAGTGGGTTAGGTTTCTCTAATCTTTCCTTTTTGCATCTGCTTTGATGTTTGGGCCTGCTTTTCATTACCTGAACAGCAAGGAGTCTCCCATTATCCAGAATCAGGCCTCACCTGACCCCAAGAGTGGCAGTGATTCTGAGGACCCCCCTGCCCCCGAAAAAGGTGGCCAGGTGACCCATTTTCCTGGAAAAAGCTGAGCTAACAGCACCCTCCTCTGGCCAAACCACACCTCGAAGTCCTTAAGTGCTGATCCTGGCTGTGAGAGCGACACCTGGTGGCCAACAGAGCAGGCCAGAGAGAAAGGCAGAGAGAGCTGCAGACAGGAAGGGATTGAAGGAGCTCCAGATACAGAACAGAAAGGGGCTTCCTGATGGAAAATGATGTGAGACAGAGGCCGCCCACAGCATCCCAGCCTCCTCTTCATCATGCGGTGCTAAAAACGGTCTTTGGAGAAGCTCAGGCCCGTTGAAAACAGCTGGTTAGGTAGGAACATGGCTTCTGGGCAAAGTGGGCCTGAGCTGAGAGCCTCAGGAAGGAACATCACTGTGACAGTGGTCCCAAGCTGGTGCCACACCCAAACACCTGGGCCCCATTCATAAGGCTGGGTTCCATGCCCATGAGGCTACATACCATCCAGGCCCCAGCAGCCCAGTCAGACTCCCAGGCCTTAATGCCAGCACCCATGACACACAGGCTGGAACCCCGTAACAGCCCTGCAGGTGTATCCTTCATCAAAGCAAACAAAGCATGCAGCATCTGCCATGCCTGGCACCACTTTCAACACCCTCTTCCCAACATCACTGCCCCGCTTGGCTTCCTCCAGAACCTTCTCAGCCTCCTTTCCCAGCACCTCGTCTACTAGCTACCCACTCTTGGACCCCAGGAAGGTCACCTATTCCTGGCAGAGATGACAGCTACTGTCTCCTACGCAGTCTCGGCTTTCTCCCCTGCTCTCCCAACACCCAGGTTCTGCACATGGCAGCCCAAGGCTCTGTAACACGTAAATCAGATTATATCCCTCTGATCAAACCCCCCCAACAGCTCTCATTTCACCTGGCAATGGCCAAAAGCCCTGAGACCTCTCAGCCCTCATCTTCTTCCTTCTACTGCCATACTCTGCTCCAGCCTCTGTGCTCTTCCAGCTGGATGACTCTTCCACCACAAGTCTACTCGGCTCACCCTAACATCTTCGTCTTTGCCCAAATATCACCTCAGTAAGACTTCCTTGACCAATCCCTCCCCAACTACCTTCTCTGCTTCATTTTCCTCCTGATGGACACATTTCCTTGCTTACGTGTTGCCTATTCTCTCACTAGGACACAAGCTAGGTGGCAGCAGAGACTTCATAAAGGAATGTGGCAATAATTCCCAAGCTATTTCTCCACTCCGGTCCCTCCTTCTCCACCACCCCACCAGCCCCCAATCCTGGGCCCTGTTTCTCAACCCTGAGGATGTCACCACTTAGATGTTTCACAGGCCCTTCAACGAGCAAGGGGAAGATGTTCCTGGCAGAGGGAAAAGGTGGAAAGTGCCTGAGGTCACCCAAAACCTGAAAGGCAGTCAGTGCAGCTGGAAAGCAAAAGCAAAGAGTGGATGGAGAAGTTAGACAGGTGAAGCAGGGCCCTAAGAGTCAAGTTCAGAATTCTGCTCCTTCAGATCCATTCTCCTACTCTATGTAGATGGCTGTCTTCTTCCAACTGCCCTTTTCTCAAGCCTCTATTATCTGCTCCTCATCTTCACTTCCAGCTGATGGACTGCTTGCTTCATTTTACACTAAGAAAATAAAAAATTGGAGAACTTCCACAAACTCCCACCATACCTTCCCAACCACTAGTAACTGCCCCATTTCCACCTCATTTATTGACCCTCAGGATAAAAAAAAAAAAAAAAAAAAAAAAAAAAAACCATGCTTCAGGCCAGGCACAGTGGCTCATGCCTATAATCCCAGCACTTTAGGAGGCTGAGGCAGGTGGATCACCTGAAGGAGTTCAAGACCAGCCTGACCAACCCCATCTCTACTGAAAATACAAAAATTAGCCAGACATGGTGGTGGGTGCTTGTAATCCCAGGTACTTGGGAGGAGGCTGAGGCAGGAGAATCGCTATAACCCAGGAGGCAGAGGCTGCAGTGAGCCAAGATTGCGCCATTGCACTTCAGCCTGGAGGACAGGGTGAGGCTCCATCTCAAAAAAACAAAACAAAAAAAAAAACATCATGCTTCTAGGGAAGACCAGCCTGTGCCCCAGGTCCCAAATCCTCTCTCCTTCTGAGACATTGCTCAGTAATCAATCTGACACCCCCACCACCAACTGCCCCATTTCTCTGCTTCCCTTTATAACTAAACTCCTTGACAGACTGCCTGAATTCACTGTCTCTGCTCCTCTTCTCTGATTCCATCCAGCTCCCACTAATGCGGCCTCACTCCCTCCTCCCTCACATGCCATTTTCACTTGGTTTCCAGTCCCCACTGATCTGCCTAACCTCCGAACACTGTCCAGACTCTGTAGCACCCTAGCGCTCAGCACTCAGACTCCTCTCTTATCCAGTCCTGGGGCTTTAAAATTCATCTATAAAAATGGTCTAAAAAATTTATTTTGGTGACAGACATACAACTGTATGAATATACTAAAACCACTGAATTGTACATATTGTGTGAATTTTATGGTATGCAAGTTATATATCAATAAAGCTGTTATTTAAAAACAACAACAACAACAACAAAAAAAAAAAAAAACTGGCCAGGCACAGTGGCTCACTGTGGGAGGCCAGCATTTTGGGAGGCCAAGGCAGGTGGATCACGAGGTCAGGAATTTGAGACCAGCCTGGCCAAGATAGTGAAACCCTATCTCTGCTAAAAATATAAAACTTAGCCAGGCACAGTGGTGGGCACTTGTAATCCCAGCTACTTGGGAGGCTGAGGCAGGATAATCGCTTGAAGCCGGGAGGCTGAGGTTGTAGTAAGCCAAGATCATGCCACTGCACCCTAGCCTGGGCAACAGAACAAGACTCCATCTCAAACAAAACAAAACTACACTCTTGACTCCTCCAGCCCAGACCTCTCTCCCCAGGGTTCCAGGCTCATTTATCAAATTTCCCAACCCATATCTCTGCCTGAAAACCTAATGGGGATCTCATCTTCCTGTCCCAAACCTGTTTTTCCCACAGCCTTCTCCATCATGGATGAGGGCAATCCCAAGTTCAAATATTCAGGCCAACAACCTCGCATTACCTGCGATTCCCCACTTTTCTCTCCCACCTCACATCCCTCTATCTAGCAAATGCCACTGGCTTTCTAAATCCAGGATCCTTCCTCCTCTTACCTCTGCCACTGCTCCCAAATGGTCCCAATGACCTACATCTCTAGCCTGGATTACCCCAAGAGTCTCCTGACAGATGTCACCCTTCTTCTATTCCAGCCCCTGCAATTTATTGTCAACGGAGCAGTCAGTGCTCCTTTCCAAACACAGGTTGGGACCATGTCTCTCTGCTCAACCTCTACAACGGTTCCCCACTTCTCTCAAGGTAAAAGCCTGTCCTTTCCATGCCCTAAAGGGAATCTACCCACTGGCTCTCATTCGTCTCTGACCTCATCTCCCACTAGTCTCCCTTTCCTCGCTCCACTCCAAGCACATGGACCTTCTTGAAGTTACTGGAGCGCACCAGATTATCCCCACCTCAGGGCCTTCATGCCAGCTGCTATCTGTGCTACTTGCTCCTCACCTCTTCAAGTCCTGCTCACATAGTAGGCCCCTGGGAGGCCTTCCCCATACACCCTATCAGATATGGCCATCCCACTCCCACCCTGGCACTCTTGATCCACTTTCCCTGCTTTATTTTTTCCATGCACATATCCCATGACCTGAGATTACGTATTTCACTTACTTGGTTATAGTCCGTCTCACTTACTAGAATGTCAGCTTGGTACCTACATACAGTACATATGTACTGGATGAATAAACAGAATTCGCAAACTGCTGCACCCCTGACTATATTATAAAACAAACTCCTTACAGTTTGTACAGGGGCTTCCAAAGCTATAGGACCAGAAGATATAACTCCCGTCCACTTCTGCCACCTCCCCGCCTAATCTCCCTCCACCCAAGCTGTGCTTTCTTTGGTTCCAGGAACGCGCCGAGCTTCAAGGCCTTTTACACATGGACATGCCCTGCTGTCTACCTGCAGTGCTCTTCCCGTGCACAGCTACAGGCCTCGGGGCGGGGCGGGGGGCTTCCGATTAAGTACCCATTCTGCGGTTCCGGATTCTACCCTGGCAGGACCACCCTAGCTCCTCGTACCTGGCGCGGCCCGACAGAGCGTCTGCCACTCAACTGACCTCTGACCTGTTAGTGTCCGCCCCTGGCAGGCCGCATCCGGTAGCGAGAGTTCAACTTCCTGACTAGGAACCAATCAGCGGGGCTGCGTCCCTGCCTACGAAAGCGGGTAGGGGCAGGCGCTCCGTTTCCGGTGGCAGGGTCTGGGAAAGGGGCGGCAGGCGCCATGTCCGGCCGGGAAGGTAAGTGTTCCTGGACGGTGAGGACTACGGGGACGGCGGGGCGGGGACCAGGCGGCGGGGGCAGGCTGAACGTGCTCGTGTCGCCCACAGGTGGCAAGAAGAAGCCCCTGAAACAGCCCAAGAAGCAGGCCAAGGAGATGGACGAGGTGAGGGCGGGCGTGGAGGCGCGGGCGGGTGCGGAGGGGCTGGGAGACAGGTCTGAGTTGAACCCGCTTCTCTTCTCCCCAGGAAGATAAGGCTTTCAAGCAGAAACAAAAAGAAGAGCAGAAGAAACTCGAAGAGCTAAAAGCAAAGGCCGCGGGGAAGGGGCCCCTGGGTAAGTGGGGGCCGAATGGAGCTCACGCTGGCCAAACGCTATGAGGCACCTGTTGGGATGAGAGCGCGGGCATGTCTTTTTCCTGCCTCCTGAACTGCGAGCTCTCGGTTTCCGACGTCCGCTGCAGCGGATGGTCTCTAGCCAGTCATGGATTTGCAGCAGCAGTAAGGGGCGGGAGCTGAAAACGAAGTCTCCTGACTCCCAGGCAATCTGGGCTTCCATTTCTTAGGGAAGAGCTGCAGAAACGGAAACATTGAAATATTTTACCTCAGACACAGATTCATAGTTTAGTTTCCCGGTGTCTTCCGTAATCTCTTTCCCCAAATTCGTATTTTACTGTCTTCTTAGTGTTTGAACCTTACTTGACTTACAGCTTTTTTTCTTTTTGAGAAGGAGTCTCCCTCTGTCACCCAAGCTAGAGTGCAGCGGCGCGATCTCGGTTATGCCTTCCGGGTTCAAGCGATTCTCCTGCCTCAGCCTCCTAAGTAGCTGGGATTACAGGCACCTGCCACCTGGCTAATTGTCTTATATTTTTAGTAGATACGGTTTCACCATGTTGGTCAGCTTTCGAACTCCTGACCTCAAGTGATCCACCCGCCTTGGCCTCCCAAAGTGCTTGGATTACAGGGGTGAGCCACCGTGCTCAGCCACCTTTTTTTCTTTTTCCTGCTCATATTGCCTGTAATAAATGCTTTTGCTTCCTTAGTCTTTACTTCTGGATGTGCCAAATCCAGGCTCTTCGGTGTGCTGTTGCTCCATATGCTTTTCTTTTTTTTTTTTTTCTTTTTTTTTTTTGAGACGGAGTTTCACTCTTGTTACCCAGGCTGGAGTGCAATGGCGCAATCTCGGCTCACCGCAACCTCCGCGTCCTGGGTTCAGGCAATTCTTCTGCCTCAGCCTCCTGAGTAGCTGGGATTACAGGCATGCGCCACCATGCCCAGCTGATCTTTTGTATTTTTAGTAGAGACGGGGTTTCACCATGTTGACCAGGATGGTCTCGATCTCTTGACCTCGTGATCCACCCGCCTCGGCCTCCCAAAGTGCTGGGATTACAGGCGTGAGCCACCGCGCCCGGCCTCCATATGCTTTTCTAACCGAATCCTCCACCCTTTTACCTCTTTTATGTAAGAGGAATTCATTACATTTCAAAAGATTTTTCAGGCCCAGCAGTTTTAGTATTGTATGTACATCTTAAACATTATTTTACATTCATCGAACTAGTGATTATGTCCTCCACAGTTGTTTATGCCCAATTTGAGCACTGTGAGCCACGATAAGCATGATGGAGACAAGGAGGGTGAGAGTGTCATCCAAGACTTCTCCCGGTGGGTTTGATCCATTATTGTTTACCCACCCAGCACTGAGATTCTAGCTCTTGAGACTCCTTTTCAGAATGGTGTAAGGGGCCAGGCACAGTGGCTCAAGACCGTATTCCTAGTGCTTTGGGAGGCCTAAGCAGGAGGATTGCTTAAGGCTAGGAGTTCACAGCATCATAGGGAGACCCTGTCTCTACAGAAAAATTTAAAAATTAGCTGGGCATGGTGGTGGTACCTATTTCCTGTAATCCCAGCTATTTAAAAGGCTGAGGCAGCGTTGCTTAGCACAGGAGTTCAGGGTAAGAGGATTATTTGAGCACAGGAGTTCAGGTTGCAGTAAGCTGTGATTGTGTCACTGTATACCAGCCTGGGAGATAGAGTAAGGCCCTATCTTTAATAAAAAAAAAAAATTAAATTAAAAAAAAAGGCATCTTGCACCCTCTTTTAATCTGTAATTGTGTATAGGGAAAAGGTCAGTCCTTAGTGTAACTCTATCCTAGTTTCTCACTGAGCATCATCTAATTTTTTTTTTTTAAGTTTTATTTTGTCAAGCCCTTTTGGATCTCTTTCCTGTATTAGGCATACTTAATCTTACCCTGTTTCTTAAATTGCCTGCTGGGTTTCACACATATAGTCATTTGTAAATTGGTAGAGCATACCAGGTGCCAGGATCATAATGTGGAAGGTAGTGTAATGTGGCGGTTAAGAATGTGGACTTTGAAGTCAGACAACTCAGGTTAGAATCCAGGCTTGTCACATACCTTGAACAATACCTAACAATAAGGTTTCTTTTTTGGCTGGCACGGTGGCTCAACATCTGTAATCCCAACATTTTGGGAGGCTGAGGTGAGCAGATCACTTGAGGTCAGGAGTTCGAGACCAGCGTGGGCCAACATGGTAAAACCCTATGTACTAAAAATACCAAAATTAGCTGGGCATGGTGGCAGGCACCTGTAGTCCCAGCTACTCGGGATGGTAAGGCATGAAGAATGGCTTGAACCCAGCAGGTGGAGGCTGCAGTGGGCCGAGATCACACCACTGCAATCCAGCCTAGGTAACAATGCAACACTCCATCTCAAAAGCGGGGTGGGGGGGGCTTCTTTTTCTGTAAAATGGGTTGATATGGCATGAGGATTAAATAAGCCAATCTGTGAAGTATACAGCAGTATAGATCTAGACCACTGTGCAGCCAGCCATTGCTTGTACTCCATCTCATCCTCATTTTACCTTTACACAGAACAGACAATATCAGTGAAACTGCTATCCATGGGCACAGTGGCTCACGCCTATAATCCCAGCACTTTGGGAGGCCAAAGCAGGTGGATTATGAGGTCAAAAGATCGAGACCATCCTGGTCAACATGGTGAAACCTCGTCTCTACTAAAAATACAAAAACTAGCTGGGCATGATGGTGCGCGCCTGTAGTCCCAGCTACTCGGGAGGCTGAGGCAGGAGAATTGCTTAAACCCAGGAGGCAGAGGTTGCAGTGAGCCAAGATAGCGCCACTGCACTCCAGCCTGGGTAACAAAAGCAAAACTCCCATCTCAAAAAAAATAAATAAAATAAAAATAAATAAAATAAACTGCTATCCATGTTTGTGTTAAAGTGAATGCCTAGTACAAAAGCCAGGCTTTACTAAGGTCTACAGCAGGCCCATGGGGCTTCTAACATAAGAACTATTATTTTTCCCTGATTGTGACTATTTTTCTTTTGCAGCCACAGGTGGAATTAAGAAATCTGGCAAAAAGTAAGCTGTTCCTTGTCCCTGAGGAGATGGGGACCCTTTATTTCATCCGTATTTAAACATCTGTATTCCCTGCCATAGCATCTTTTGCCACCTGTAGCTGGAATTAAGTGTTGTCTTGGAGCTGTTGTACATTTAAGAATAAACTTTTGTATTTAAAAAAAAAAAAAAAACTTACAGTGGCTTATCATCTCTTTTGTTGTTTTCACTAAGTCATTCCTACCGTAACTGTGAATTTAAAGTAAAACCAGCTCAGAGTCTTGCCAGAGTCTGCTCTTTGGTCCTTGTTCTACCTTAAACTTTGTATCACCTGAAATTAAACCAACTGGTTTGAAAGGATGCTGTTCTTGTGTGGTTATACACCTGACAGAATATGTTACATGAGATTAGAAGAATTTGCACTTTTTTTTGGTGGGGGAGGGGGTAGAGTCTCACTCTGTCACCCAGGCTGGAGTGCAGTGGCATCATCTCTATAAAATGCAACCTCCACCTCCTGGGTTCAAGTTATTCTCCCACTTCAGCCTCCCGAGTAGCTGGGGCTACAGGCACCCACCACCATGCCCAGCTAATTTTTTGTATTTTTAGTGTTGGCCAGGCTAGTCTCAAACTCTTGACCTCAAGTGATCAACGTGCCTCGGCCTCTCAGAGTGCTAGGATTACAGGCATGAACCACTGTGCCCGACCAGAATTTGCATTTTGAAAAGAAAACCCCAACTTTTATGTTGTGACATCCAAATTGTCTTATGTTTTAATGGGACTTAGTCGTCTGTTCATGTAAGGAGTCTGCCATGTGCAGGCACTGGGGTATGTACCAGGGAGCAGTTCCTGTTGTCAAGGAACTTCTCTACCATGGAAGAGGCAGGGCAGGGCAAATGACATGCTCCAAGTTGATGGCAGTGAAGTCCCCCCGCACACCAAACGTCCAGGGCAGCAGCTGCAGGAAGCCCCAGCCCACTTGCTGGTAGATGGAGGGGGTGCAAGTGCCAAGTAAGGGGTTCGGGGCAAGGCAAAATGTGGGCTCACTCTGCCACCTGCTACCCAGCACTGGAGTCCTAGGCATACCTGCCACTTGCCCCTCACTAAATGCAAAAAGGACAGAGACCATCCATAATGTATGCTAAATATCTATTGAAGCACTTAGCTGGGTGTGGTGGTGCACTTCTGTAGTCCCAGCTATTTGGGAGGCTGAGGTGGGAGGATCCCTTGAGCCCAGGAGTTCAAGGCTGCAGTGAGCCAAGATCACACCACAGCACTCCAGCCTGAGAGACAGAACAAGACCCTGTATCCAAAAAAAAAAAAAAAAAAATGAATTCAGAGGCACAAGTATTTGGATTTCTCTTCCAGGCCCTTGATACAACTATGCTAATAATGCTAAGCTTTCTCTGAGAATGTATTTTCAAAGAGGAGCTCTGGAACCATTATGAGACTTTGCTAAATCAAAACTAGAAAAGGTTTTGGTATACTGAAAACTTTCATGATTACTGTACTAGATGTTAACACGGGAGGCGGGGGCAGGGGGAAGCCTGCGTTGGTCCTCTCCAGAAAGTTGCATAGCCAGTAGCACCCTTCTTTAGGCTTCAGGCATTCCCTATGGGGCCTTGCCAGCTAGCACACAGCCCTATGCTGCTAAAACAAACCTGAGCACCAGTGATTCACACTGTTGCTGAGAGCAAGTTACTTAGTGGAACCTACTCCTCTTTAACAAGTGAACAATCCTGTCTCTTTCCAAGACCAGAGAGAGCCCTGCAGCAACGAAGCATGCAATATTTGGGCAGCTGAGGAAGACTACCAGTTACTCCAAAAAACTTTAAACTCCTTAGACGTTGTAGACCCTGATAGCAATCTCCCTTTCATTTAATCTTCCTTTTATTTAATGCCTTCACAAACACTCCTAGGACACTCACAAGTAAAGTTTGGCACTGAGCAGGTAAGGTTGAAAGAGCCTTGCTCCTGTTACTCTACACCGCCAATTCTCTATTGCAGCTAACTGTTCTGCACACCACTGCTGCCCAGTAAAATTTGTCAGTCACGCAAACCCAGCTCAAATTGCTGCTCCTTTGTGAAATTTTACCTCTGTCTTCGCCACAGGTAACTCTTACCTGGCCTTTGTATGGCCTGCTTTTCAATGTAGAATTATTATCTCATGTGCCAGCCCTCTATCCTGCTAACTTCACTCAACCTATACAACAGCCCAGGTGCCATTTACATGGGGACTACTTTGACCTCCTGAGCCTCATTCCATACAACCAGAGCTTAGGGAAAAAACATTCCAGCACTCAGAGGAATTAATGTTAACAGCCTGAGCAGCTCCCACCCCCTCCCACACAGGAACATCTCCAAACATCACTCCTCCCTGGACTTTCCTCCTCCCTGGGCCTACCTCAAATGTAGACATATGAAACATTCACTATTCCCGAAGGTGTCTGCACACGGCAGCTCTATTCATAATCCTCACCCAACATATTCCACTCTCCTCAAGAAAGCCTGGGGGTTTGTGGGAGGTGGATCTGGCAGGAAAACGAAAGCGAGGTCTCGGAGACCACATCCCTGAATGCTGCCTGGCTCGACTGAAACGAAACACTCGTGAATGCTGGGCAAGCTGCTCCTGCGCGGCCCTCCTCCACGAAGTGCCAGGGAAGGAGCGCAAAGCCACCCGCGCGACGGAACTGGTGCGCCTCGGACCCGCCCGCCTCTCCGATAACGCGTCGCGCCGCACCTAAGTCTTCGTCGCAAACCTGCAGAATTTCGGCCCCTGGCCTCGGAGCAGCGAGCGGGGCGGGGCGCCACCGAGCCGCACCGGGCGTCGGCGGGGCGTGGCGGCGCACTCGGACGTTCGTCATTCTTCCGCGCCCCACCGCCTGCCAGCTGATTGGCCTCTGAGCCGGGGGCAGGGCACTCGCGGCTGAGGCTAGCGGTGGCGCGCGGGCGGTTGGTCCAGCTTTCGGGGCTCGCGACAGGCAAGTCAGGCTCGGCGCTGTCTGATACTTGGGGCTAGCGGTAGGCATGGCGGGGACCTCCGCGCCGGGCACCAGGAGGCGGAGCGAGCCCCTGGCGCCTCGCCCCGGACCGCCGCCCGGCACAGAGCATCCCCCGAGCAAGCGGGCCCGGGGCTTCTCCGCGGCCGCTGTCCCAGACCCTGACGACCCGTTTGGCGCGCATGGGGACTTCACCGCCGACGACCTGGAGGAGCTTGACACCCTCGCGTCACAGGCCCTGAGCCAATGTCCAGCCGCGGCTCGGGACGTGTCCAGTGAGTGCTCCTCGCGGCCTTTTTCCCGGAAGGAGTTGCAGACCGCTCCAAATCCCCTTGATGGCTGTGGCTTCGGAACCTCGGGGCCAGCACTTCCCTTTCCCCTTTTTAAAATATGGGAACACCCTGATTTAAGCAACGGCTGTCTTCCAAAAGGTCCTTTGATTTTAGGGGGAAATGCATCATCAAGGTCAAACAGCCGATTTGAAACACAGAAGCTAGGTTAACATTTTATTTTCTAAAGTTTAGGACACTTCATTCTTGATTCTAAGCAGAGATCCTTGGAACACACCTACCACCACCATCACCATCACTACCGATGCATGGGGACCCATTCTTGTGACAAGTTTGAGAGGCTTTAGATCTCATAAAGCCCACTGTCTCCCTTGGGCAGTGTGAGCGTGGGAGGAGCCTGACACAGGCAAGAGATGAAATAAATTTATTCTTTTATACAACCAGTAAACTGTGCTAGGTGCCCAAACGTTAGGAACTGCAGCTGACCTAACAATGAACAAAATACAAAAACTCTGCCCTTCCTGGAGCTTACATTCTAGTTGAGGAATGAGTGAAGTCTCAGGGACTCCCAGAAAGAGAAAGGTTTTGAGTGCACCTTGCATCTGTACTTGGGTGTCTCAAGGCATCTTAAACTCAACACAGTCATTTCCTGGAAACCCAGTCCTCCTTCAACATTTCTAGCATGGTGCCGGCAAAGCAGACATTCAGACCATGATGACCAGATATTCCAGAAGGAAGTAACCAGAACCAGTCTCCATCCAGTGGCGCAAGGCGACTCATCCCCTTTCCTTGACTCTACATCTAATTTCTTTGCAAAGCCTGTCAAGCTTACCTTCTTAATCCATCTCTGGAATCCATCCTGTTCACATCACTTCTGCCAACTGCCTGATGTATGCTACCATGAGTCCTCCCTTGAACAAATAGTCCGCTAAATTGTTTTCCCATTTCCAACCTTGACTCGCTACAAGTGAGGCTTCACATCACATTCTGAGTGATCTTTTCAAAACTCAAATCTGGCTGTATCTTACACAGATATACCTGAACACCCCTAATTTTATTTAGTTAGTTTTTTTTGAGATGGAGTCTCACTCTGTCACCCAGGCTAAAGTACAGTGGTGCCATTTCAGCTCACTGCGACCTCCACCTCCCGGATACAAGCAATTCTCCTGCCTTAGCCTCCCAAGTAGCCTCAGCCTCCCGAGTAGTCTCAGCCTCCTGAGTAGCTGGGATTGCATGTGCCCACCACCGCACCCAGCTAATTTTTATATTTTTAGTAGAGATAGGGCTTCGCCATGTTGGCGAGGCTGGTCTTGAACTCCGGACCTCAGGTGATCTGCCCACCTTGGCCTCCCAAAGTGCTGGGATTACAGGCATGAGCCACCGTGCCTGGCCATGAACACCCCTATTGAAAGCTCTTTAATGATTTCCCACTGCTTCTAGTATAACGACCAAAATCCTTATGGCCTGCAAGGTCCAGCCTGGTTTGGCCCTTTCTCACTCTCTGGGTTCTGGCTACACTAACATTTTTTCATTCTTTTAATTCTTTCTGCTTCCTTACTTTATACATTGCTTTCTTTGTACATTGAGTATACTTTCCATTCATTCATCTCCAGTCATCTGGTTAATTCCTGCTTGTCCTTCAGCTCCCAGCTCCTTCCAGTCTTCTTTAGGGAAATGTTCCAATCATCCCACTTAGGTCAGATTGCTGTCCCCATTACAGGCTTTCCTGTATTTGTTCTCTTTTACAGTTCTTATCACAGTTGTAATTTGACATTGATTTGTGTGATTATTTGTCGAATGTTCTTTAAGCTCTGTGAGTGTAAGGACAGTGTCAATTTTGCTCACCATTATACCTTTAGAGCCTAACATAATGTCTGGCATATTGTTTGTGGTCAGTAATTGTTGTTGATAATAAATAGATCACTGAGTTCTGGCCAGTGAAATCTCCACAGCACCTTTCAGGCTTTAGGTGAGACTCTTGGAATTGGGTGAGGAATAGGGAAATAGTGATAGGATCTGCTATTTTAGAAGATCGTTTATGAGTTTTGGCTGGGCATGGTGGCTCAAGCCTGTAATCCCAGCACTTTGGGAGGCCAAGGCAGGCTGATCACTTTAGGCCAGGAGTTTGAGACCAGACTGGCCAATATGGTGAAATTCCATCTCTACTATAAATATTAAAATTAGCCAGCCATAGTGGCACATGCCTGTAATCCCAGCTACTCAGGAGGGTAAGGCACAAGAATCGCTTGAAGCTGGAAGGCCGAGGTATCAGTGAGCCAAGATCGCGCCACTGTGCACCATCCAGCCTGGGCAACAGAGCGAGACTCCGCCTGAGGGAAAAAAAAAAAGATCAGTCTGGCCAACATGGTGAAATCCCGTCTCTACTAAAAATACAAAAATTAGCCAGTAATGGTGGTGGGCACCTGCAGTCCCAGCTACTCAGGTTGCTAAGGCGGGAGAATCATCTGAACCCAGGAGGTAGAGGTTGCAGTAAGCCAAGATTATGCCACTGCACTCCAGCCTGGGAGACAGCAATCGTTTATGAGTTTGAACCATGTTCTTAGGCTGGAAAATACCTATATTACTTACTAGATCTTTCTCTGCTTTGTTCGCAAGAGTAATTTTTCCCAGCACTTTGGGAGGCAAAGGCAGGAGAATTGCTTAAGCCCAAGAGTTCAAGACCAACCTGGGCAATATAAAGAGACCCTATCTCTACAAAACATTTAAAAATTAGCTAGGCATGGTGGCACACATCTGTAGTCCCAGCTACACAGGAGGTTAAGGCAAGAGGATCACTTGAACCCAGGGTTGAGGTGGCAGTAAGCAGTGATCGCACCACTGCACTGCAGCCTGGGTGACAGAGCAAGGTCCTATCTCAAAAAAAAAAAAAAAAAAAAAAAAAAAGAGTGGGTATTTAAAGTGGGAAAATGTTGGGTCCTGAAATGTATATGGAACTGTTTTTTACAGGTGATCATAAAGTCCACAGATTAGATGGCATGTCAAAAAATCCTGCAGGAAAAAACAGAGAAAGTGTTCCAATTAAAGATAATTTCGAATTTGAGGTACTTCAGGCACAATACAAAGAACTTAAAGAAAAGGTAAGTGACACTTAACTTGTGGTTTTTGTAGCTAACTCATTCACTTATTCATGTGTTTTAAAGCATTGTACAGTAAAATATACAAAAGTTGTAAAACAAGTGTCTACATTCATCACCATGACATGGGAAAAGACTAGGGAAAGACAGCCAGAAAGTTTAGGCTGAAAGGCAAGAAGAAAAACACTGTATACCAGATCCAAAAAGAGATACAAACTGTTAGGCCACTGAGATGATTTTATAGCATATATCTTCATGTGAAGAACACAACATCATAATGGTTGCTATTTTCATTAGCAGCTTTGCAAGAAAGCAGACACCCTTCGTATCACCATCTGTAGGTCCCTAAGAAAACCAGGAACATAATGTGAAATTTTAGTTCTGCAAAGTATGTGACCCAGATTTTTTTATTTTTTTTTATTTTATTATTTTTTTTTTTTGAGATAAAGTCTCTATGTTACCCAGGTTGGAATGCAGTGGCATGACCCCTGCGCACTGCAACCTCCGCCTCCTGGTTTTAAGTGAGTCTCATGCCTCAGCCTCCAGATTAGCTGCGACTACAGGTGTACACTACCATGCCCAGCTAATTCTTATATATATATTTTTTTTTTTGAGACGGAGTTTCGCTCTTGTTACCCAGGCTGGAGTGCAATGGCGCGATCTCGGCTCACCGCAACCTCCGCCTCCTGGGTTCAGGCAATTCTCCTGCCTCAGCCTCCTGAGTAGCTGGGATTACAGGCACACGCCACCATGCCCAGCTGAATTTTTGTATTTTTAGTAGAGACGGGGTTTCACCATGTTGACCAGGATGGCCCCGATCTCTTGACCTCGTGATCCACCCGCCTCGGCCTCCCAAAGTGCTGGGATTACAGGCGTGAGCCACCGCGCCCGGCAATTCTTGTATTTTTAGTAGAGACGGAGTTTCACTATGTTGGCCAGGCTGGTCTCAAACTCCTGGCCTCAGCCTCCCAGTGTTGGGATTACAGGCATACGCTACCACACCCAGCTGACCCAGATTGTTAATGCCTCTTAGAGCCTAAAGGATCTAGCCAGGCAAGGTGGCTTATGCCTGTAATCCCAGCACTTTGGGAGGCCAAGGTGGGAGAATCACTTGAACCCATCAGTTCAAGACCAGCCTGGACAATGCAATGAGACCCTGTCTCTACAGATAAAAGTAAATATTTGCCAGGCTACTGACACAAGCTTTGTAGTACTAGCTACTCGAGAGGTTGAGGCGAGAGGATCACTTGAGCCCAGGAGTTCGAGGTTACGTTGAGCTATGATTGTGCCACAGCACTCCAGCCTAGGCAACTCCATCTCCATCCTGGCAAAAACAGTCTGCATGTGTGAGTGACAGGTGTATCCTTAAGCTATCTTAATGAATATCACCTGTCCCATGAATAGGCCTAGCAGACCATGGTGACATCTGGTTGCTGTGGATATATTTTGAGTACTCATTGGTCTGTAGGACGTATTTTTCCTGTGCTTTCTTCATCTCCCCAGCTACATGTTAAAACAAAGTACATAAGTAATTTTCTCTTACAAACTTTTCACGAGATTAATTTGGGATTTACAGATGAAAGCAATGGAAGAAGAAGTTCTCATTAAGAATGGAGAAATTAAAATTTTACGAGACTCACTACATCAAACAGAATCCGTTCTAGAGGAACAGAGAAGATCACATTTTCTTCTTGAGCAAGAGAAAACCCAAGCACTCAGTGACAAAGAAAAGGAATTCTCCAAAAAGGTGACCCAGAGCATTTGTTTTGCACCAGCTTTGCCTGCTCACTGAGTTCCTTTGACCAGGGTTGCCTGTAAATCTTCCAGGGAGATTTCAACACTTGTTTGTCTTAAATACTTTCTGCTATCACCTAATTGCTATACACTCTTCTTCCAGGGTCTGGATATGGTTTGGAAAGGGATTTAGGTGAAACTCTACTGTGCTATGGTAGTTGGTCTTGGCAGAAATCAATAACTAGCTTAGAATTTCTAGAAATAGGCTTGTATTTGGGCACTTTTGGTAGATCAGAAACTCAACTGACCTAGCTTAGACTAAAAGGAAATGTATTGGCTTCCATATCCAACTCTGGGAAAAATGGTGTGCTAAGGCCTTGAATGTCTTAAATCTTGCCAGGACATTTTTATTCTCTATGCTATAAACAGACTCTATCCTTATGGTAGAGGATGTGTTCTCCAGAAGCTCCTGGGCTCATTTTATAACTACAGAGCAGAATTAAGACCTAGGGCCACGTGCAGTGGCTAACACCTGTAATCTAGCATTCTGCGGGGGCTAAAGTGAGAGGATCACTTGAGCCAGGAGTTCGAGACCAGCCTGGACAACACAGTGAGATCTCATCTCTACAAAAAAAATAAACAAAATTATCTAGGCATGGTAATATGCACCTGTAGTCGCAGCTACTCAGAAGGCTGAGGTGGGAGAATTGCTTGAGCCTGGAAGGTTGAGGCTACAGTGAGCCATGATCATGCCATCACACCCCAGCCTGGGCAACAGAGCGAGACTCTGTCTCAAAAAAAGACAGGCTCCCTCTTCTCAAGTTTTAAAATTCTGAGAAAGGCTCTGATTGGTCTAACTTGAGTCAAGTGTCTGTCTCTGGCCAATTGCTATTACCAAAAGCAACCAAAAGCAAAAAGATGACAGCTTCCATTCTAATCAAATAGTCAGAGGTAGGGAAATGATTTTTTTGTTTTGTTTTGTTTTGTTTTTTGAGACAGGGTCCAGGGTTTCACTCTATTGCCCAGGCTGGAGTGCAGTGGTGCAGTTATAGCTCACTGCAACCTTGACCTCCCAGGCTCAAGCAATCCTCTCACCTCAGCCTGCCAGGAAGCTGGAACTATAAGCACACACCACCAGGCACAGCTAATTTTTAAATTTTGGTACAGACCGGGTTTTGCTATGTTCCCCAGGCTGTCTCAAACCCCTGGGCTCAAGCAATCTTTCTATCTTGGCCTCCCAAACTGCTGGGATTACAGGCATGAGCCACTATGCTCAGTCTGTTTCTCATGGAGAGGAAAATGCCATTCTGGAAAGAAAAACAGTAGGTATCCAGTACATACTACAACTTTCCCTCAGCACGTCTCCATGCTTCAATCTCAAGGACCATGGGATATTATTCTCTCATTGTTTCATTCAGCAAACTTAGAAAACCTTAAATAAGCACTTACCTGTGCCCAACACTAACAGCAATAATTTCCTATATAAGTGATGAAAAGCAAGGAATTTGCAGTCAGACAAACCAGAGTTTGGATCCAGGCTTCATCACACATAAGTGGTGACCTCAAGGTAATAATTTAAGCTACATGGCTCATTTCCCTCATCTGTTCCAAAACATAACCACAAAGGTTGTTGGAAGACTCACACATTCTTGCACTTAGTGTCTGGTGCTGGGCCTGGCGCAGAGTGTGCTTGGGGAATGATGGTAGTTACTATCAGCTATAGCACCTGCAGGCCGGAGCGGCAGGTCTCTCCATACTGCACAGTGTCTTGATAAATATTCCAACTTCTCTGCCCAAACTTTGACAAAGACATGGAATTGTGCACCATTGCGTACATTAATAAAAAGTCAACATGTTACTGCTGAGATAGGGCACCTTACCAAGCTCTATGCTGGGTATTTTACATTCATCATTCTACTTAATCCTCCCAACTATGATGAAGATAGATGTTTTCTGTTACAAATAAGCTAAGATTCTCACGCCTGTAATCCAAGCGCTTTGGAGGCCAAGGCGGGCGGATCACCTGGGTTGGGAGTTCAAGACCAGCCTGACCAACATGGTGAAACCCTGTTTAAAAAAAAAAAAAAGTTAAAAAAATAAAAAATATATAAGCTAAGATTCAAAGAGGTTAAGTAAATAGTGGGCTAGTATTTAATTCTTTTTTTTTATTTTTTTATTGTTTTGTAGAGGCAAGGTCCCACTCTTTTGCCCAGGCTGGTCTCAAACTCCTGGGCTCAAACAATCCTCCTGCCTTAGCCTTCCAAAGTGCTTGGGATTACAGGCCTGAGCCACCACACCCGGCCAGGGCCAGTATTTGAACCCTCACAAGCTTCCTTTACAATAGAGCACAGTATCTTTTTAGAGTACTATATTATTATTATTATTATTTTTTTTTTTTTTTTTTTTTTTTTTGAGATGGAGTTTCGCTCTTGTTACCCAGGCTGGAGTGCAATGGCGCGATCTCGGCTCACCGCAACCTCCGCCTCCTGGGTTCAGGCAATTCTTCTGCCTCAGCCTCCTGAGTAGCTGGGATTACAGGCACGCACCACCATGCCCAGCTAATTTTTTGTATTTTTTAGTAGAGACGGGGTTTCACCGTGTTGACCAGGATGGTCTCGATCTCTCGACCTCGTGATCCACCCGCCTCGGCCTCCCAAAGTGCTGGGATTACAGGCTTGAGCCACCGCGCCCGGCCTAGAGTACTATATTATCTTTCAGAAAAGAAAGTTAATGTTTGATATTTTAGGACGTTTATATCACAGCAGACTTTCATATGTATTTTTCATTGTTTGTCTTTTACTGGCTTATGATTTTGAAGATCATAAGATCATGAGATATTTTAGTGTGTATGAGGGGGCCACTACAAGCATGTTTCTTTTGCCTTCCAGCTCCAATCATTGCAGTCTGAACTCCAGTTTAAAGATGCAGAGATGAATGAATTAAGGACAAAGCTCCAGAGCAGTGAACGAGGAAATAAACTGGCTGCTCCCTCTGTTTCCCATGTCAGGTAATGATGGTGCTGGAGGGATAATTCAGTTTTGCATTATTTAGTAAAAAACCTGCAAAACAATGTCAGGCTAGTCCTAAATGAAGGCCATTTAGACCCTGCCACCTGGGCAGAGATCCCCTTTTCCTGAAGGATTCAGAGGTGGTTTAGATGGAGCCTGCGTGGTTTGAGGCATCATAGCATAAAAGGCCCATACTCTAGAAATGGTGCCTCTGTATGGGACTCTATAAACATAATTCCTCTGGACTAGGATGACCAGAAAAATGATCTACAAATTTTAGGGTGGACCGGTCTTGACTTTTATGTAATTTGTTTAACTGATTTTGTTGCAAGCATGAGTATATTTTACTTCCAGCCACTTGGAATATTTTTTCTCATTTGCTGCCTGGGGACCCTTGTCCAACAGCCCAACAGCCCCATCCTTTGTGGCCAAGTGTGCTTTTTTTTTTTTTTTTTTTGAGACAGAGTCTTGCCCTGTCATCTAGGCCAGAGTGCAGTGGTGCAGTCTTGGCTCACCGCAGCCTCTACCTCCCAGATTCAAGCAATTCTCCTGCCTCAGCCTCCTGAGTAGCTGGGACAACAGGTACATACCACCATGCCTGGCTAATTTTTGTATTTTCAGTAGAGAGCAGTTTTACCATGTTGGCCAGGCTGGTCTTGAACTCCTGACCTCAGGTGATCCACCTACCTCCACCTCTCAAAGTTCTGAGATTAGAGGCGTGAGCCACCGCACCCAGCCTTGTTCTGTTTTTTCGTTTTTGTTTTGATGCCATGACTTAGATTGTTCTGTTTTTATACAGAGACAGGATCTCACTATGTTGCCCAAGCTCGTCTTGAACTCCTGGGCTCAAGCAATCCTCCCACCTCGGCCTCTCAAAGTGCTGAGTTACAGACATGAGCCACCATACCCGGCCTCAGCTTGTTAATGATCTGTCCTGCCCTATGCCTTCCAGAGATGTCTGGCACTATCAGTATCAGCCTTGAAATTTGGTGTGTGGTGGTGGTGGTGGTGTTGTTATTTTGAGATGGAGTCTCACTGTGTCAGGCAGGAGTGCAGTGGTGTGATCTCAGCTCACTGCTATCTCCACCTCCCAAGTTCAAGTGATTCTCCCGCCTCAGCCTCCCGAGTAGCTGGGATTACAGGTATGCACCACCATACCTGGCTAATTTTTGTATTTTTACAAAAATAGTAGAGACAGGATTTCGCTATGGCCAGGCTGGTCTTGAACCCCTGGTTTCAAATGATCCACCAGCCTGGGCCTCCCAAACTACTGGGATTACAAGCATGAGCCACCACTCCTGAACCAGCCTTGAAATTTGAACAGTGTCAGTCAAGGCATCTTCTCTGGTTTTGAACGTTCTGCCGCCTTTGCTCATAATGGGCAGAGTGTGAAACTAACTCTTCATGCCTTGCATTGTTCACATAAGACAAGAGAACTGAGGGGATCCTCTTCACACATCAGCAACAGAAAGGCCTCAGCAGTATATGATCAGATCAGAGGGTTAACACTGCTTCTCTGACATAAAGACATTGGCACTGAGAAGCTGTTCGGTTTCTAACACACCTAACAGGTTTATAAAATTTTTGATATTTATTTTGATAGCCCTTTTTCTATGTAAACTCTTTGCATTTAAATTCTATTGGAAATCTTATGACTGTTAAAGAAAAATTTGTTCCACATTGGCCGGGTGCAGTGGCTTACACCTGTAATCCCAACATTTTGGGAGACTGAGGCAGGCAGATCATTTGAGGTCAGGAGTTCGAGACCAGCTTGGCCAAATGGTGAAACCCCATCTCTACTAAAATACAAAAATTAAGCCAGGTGCGGTGGCTCACGTCTGTAATCCCAGCACTTTGGGAGGCTGAGGTGGACTGATCACCTGAGGTTGGGAGTTCAAGACCAGCCTGACCAACATGGAGAAACCCCATCTCTACTAAAAATACAAAATTAGGGGGGTGGTGGCACATGCCTGTAATCCCAGCTACACAGGAGGCTGAGGCAGGAGAATTGCTTGAACCTTGGAGGCAGAGGTTGCGCTGAGCCGAGATCACGCCATTGCACTCCAGCCTGGGCAACAAGAGTGAAACTACGTCTCAAAAGAAAAAAAGGAAAAATTAGCCAGGATTGGTGGCAGGTGCTTGTAATCCCAGCTACTTGGGAGGCTAAGGCTGGAGAATCACTTGAACCCAGGAGGTGGAGGTTGCAGTGAGCCAAGATTGCACCATTGCACTCCACCTTGGCCAACAGAGCAAGACTCCATTTCAAGAAGAAAAAAAAAAAAAATGCCAGGCACCGTGGCTCACGCCTGTAATCCCAGCACTCTGGGAGGCTGAGGCAGCAGATTGCCTGAGCTCAGGAGTTCAAAACCAGTCTGGGCAACATGGTGAAACCCTGTCTCTACTAAAAATACAAAAAAATTATCTGGGCGTGGTGGCAGGCACCTGTAATCCCAGCTACTTGGGAGGCTGCAGCAGGGGAATTGCTTGAACTCAGGAGGCAGAGGTTGCAGTGCACCGAGATTGTGCCACTGCACTCCAGCGTGGATGACAGAGCAAGACTCTGTCCCAAAAAAAGGAAAAAAAAAATGCCTAGTATTTTGCACTGCTTCCCTGACAAAGAATGGTAGACATATATAGATAAAACCTTTGGTTAAAACAACTAGACATGAAAAGTTTAAAGTTTGTTAGAAATTTTGTAACCAGGTATTTTGAATGGTTTTAACAGAATCATTACTTTGCTTTCATAGTCAACTTTTTCCAGTCCTAGGAAAAACCCTTCTGTGGTTATAAAGCCAGAAGCATGTTCACCACAATTTGGAAAAACATCTTTTCCTACAAAGGAGTCTTTTAGTGCTAACATGTCCCTTCCCCACACCTGCCAGACAGAGCCAGGATGCAAGCCTCCGGTGGGCAGAGAGGGTAAGTCCATTAGTCATCTATTGTTGTATAACAAACTGCCCAAATTTGTGGCTTAAAACAACAATTATTATTTATTTTCTCCCAGTTTCCGTGATCAGCAGTTCTGACAGGGCACAGTGGGGACAATCTCTGCAGGGACTGGAATCACTGAAAGCTTATCTTAAGCTGGAGGACCTGTTTCAAGGTGGCTCACTCACATGGCTGGCAGTGTAATTCCTTGCCACATAGGCCTCTGCACATGGATAGAGTGTCCTTATAATCTGGTAGTGGCTTCTTCTAAAGATAGCAAATCCAGAGACAGAACCAGGGAGAAGCTATCCTTCTATGGCCTGGCTTCAGAAGTCACACAGCATCACCTCTGCCTCATTCTTTTTTTTTGAGACGGAGTTTCACTCCTGTTACCCAGGCTGGAGTGCAATGGCGCAATCTCGGCTCACCACAACCCCCACCTCCTGGGTTGAGGCAATTCTCCTGCCTCAGCCTCCTGAGTAGCTGGGATTACAGGCACGCGCCACCATGCCCAGCTAATGTTTTGTATTTTTAGTAGAGACAGGGTTTCACCATGTTGACCAGAATGGTCTCGATCTCTTGACCTCATGATCCACCCTCCTTGGCCCCCCAAAGTGCTGGGATTACAGGCGTGAGCCACTGCGCCTGGCCTTTTATTTATTTATTTATTTATTTATTTTGAGACAGTTTCACTCTAGTTGCCCAAGCTGGAGTGCAATGGCATGATCCCGGCTCACTGCAACCTCTGCCTCCTGGGTTCAAGTGATTCTCCTGCCTCAGCCTCCCTGTAGCTGGGATTACAGGTGCCCACCACCACGCTCAGCTAATTTTTGTATTTTTAGTAGAGACAGAGTTTCACTATGTTGGCCAGGCTGGTCTTGAACTCCCGACCTCAGGTGATCCACCCGCCTCAGCTTCCCAAAGTGCTGGGATTACAAGTGTGAGCCACCACGCCCAGCCCACCTCTGCGACATTCTGTTTGTTAGAAGCAAGTCACTGTGTCTGGGCTTCGTTCAGGGAAGAGGAAACCAAGCTATACCTTTTGAAGGGAGGTATGTCAAAGCATGTGTGGGCATATTTTTAAAACATAATAGCATCAATTGGCCATGCCAAAAACATAGCTAGTATGAAGGGACATGTTTTCCTTTTGTAGTCCAGCTTTTGAGTTTTTATAACTCAGTTCAGATTGAGGGGATGCTGCTGTTTTCTAGAGAGAGACAATCTAACATCAGTAGGTTTTCAGACTGCTATACCAGTGTATCTTATAAATCAGATACATTGAGCCGTTTCTCACCATCAGCCTTTCAAATCCTTGGCCATCATACACTTCTGAGAAACTGCAGCCCACTTACATTTTTGGCATCTAACAACTAAAGGGGCAGTAGTGTTACAAGCAGGCAATTGGGCCTAGTAGCCTAGGTGTAAGTCCCAGTAATGCTACTTACTGACTTACATGATTTGGCCAAGTCCTTTAGTCTCTGTGCCTCAGTTTCCCTATGTAAAACAGAGCTAATGATAACTCCTTATAGAGTCACCGAGGAACAAATGGGCTGATGTGTGTAAAGCTCTTAGAACAGTGTCCAGCACATACCGAGCACCATGTCAATGTTAGTGGTTACTGTTTTATCTAATTGCCTTATTTTTAGTGAGGCAAACAGCTTGATTTTCTTTTCCTTTCCTTGTGTGATTTCCTATTTTACATGAGGAAGGTAAAAGATGCAAGGGCTCTTGAGCTACTTTGGCTCTTTCTTTGATCCAAGGTCAAAGAAGTAGAACAACTTGTGTTTTAAACTCATTACATGCAAAAGTTTCTGATATGCCTGTGCTTTAGTGCTCAAGTTTTGATTTACATTTTATCTCATTTCAGACAGTAAGACCCACAGTCTGAGAGGTGACTCCATAAAGCAAGAAAAGGCCCAGAAAACCTTTGTTGACAGCTGGAGGCAGAGATCAGACACTCAAGGTACCAGAATCCTGCTTCTCCTGCAGGGGGCTGCATGGCTCTGAGTGATATGCAGAAGAATTGCCCAGGCCTCTGAGAACCGGCGCCCCAGGCAGTCCTTCAGAGAGTCCAGGGAAGTCAAAGTATGTGCTTAAGCAGAAGACTTTATAAAGTGGAAAGGGCCAAGGGCAGGTAGGTCCCAGAGCCTTCCATACCAATAGGCATCTTCCTGGGCTTAGTGGCAGCTTAGAGGACAGTTGGCATCCAAAGAATCCTTACTGTTTCCTTCTGAGGCCACAGAAAAGATGTCCCATGTCAGAACCTTCTAGAGCTGCCTTGTCTTCTGCAGGTTCCATTTTGATAAACCTGCTCCTGAAGCAGCCTTTGATCCCAGGGTCATCCCTAAGTCTTTGCCACCTCCTGAGTAGTTGTTCTGAGTCTCCTGCTGGCACCTCCCTGCAGCCACCAGGGTTTGGCAGGTAAGCATAAGACTCCTGGAAAGCTTGTTTGGGAAGGAGTTTCCTGGAAAGAAGTTCCTTTCTGGCCCTGGCCAGCCTGGGAAGTCTGGGGGATGGGCAGGGACATGGGAGAACGTGGCAGGCAGGCTGTTGGGGGCCCTCGACCTTATCTCCATCCCACACTTACTTATTTTTCTTTTGTGTTTGTTGCCAGTACCTTGGCTGGAACGTTAGGCCTCAGGACCACAGGTTCTCATGATGGGTCATTTTCCCTCTCAGCCCTGAGAGAAGCACAGAACCTGGCATTCACTGGACTGAATCTGGTTGCCAGGAATGAATGCTCACATGATGGAGACGCAGCAGAGGGAGGCAGAAGGGCCTTCCCACTCTGCCAGCTTCCTGGGGCCGTGCATTTCCTCCCCCTTGTACAGTTCTTCATCGGCTTACATTGCCAGGCCCTGCAGGACTTGGCAGCTGCTAAGAGAAGCGGAGCACCTGGGGACTCACCGACACATTCCTCCTGCGTGAGCTCTGGGGTAGAGACCAACCCTGAGGACTCAATGTGCATCCTGGAAGGCTTCTCTGTGACTGCACTTAGCATTCTTCAGCACCTGGTGTGCCATAGCAGAGCAGTCATCTGCCTATTACTGTCAGGAGTGGGGGCAGATTCTGCTGCTGGGGAAGGAAACAAGAGCCTGGTTCACAGGCATTGTAATGGAGATATGACCTCAGCCCCAGTGGGGGTTGCTGATGACCAAGGACAGCACCCACTGTTGAAGATGCTTCTTCAGCTGTTGGCTTTCTCTTCTGCAGCAGCAGGTCACCTTCAAGCCAGTGTCCTGAGCCAGTGCCTTAAGGTTTTGGTGAAATTAGCCGAAAACACTTCCTCTGATTTCTTGCCCAGGTATAAAGCAGCACAGGAGTCATGATGCTTTGTGGGTCTCACCTGACCTCTTAAGGTGTAACCTGTGGCCCTTGTACTTTGCTCACATCTTGGCTTATCTACACTAGTTAGTTTTAAGGCTTGGTTCGGGGAGTTCTGAAGTGATGGGAAGTGGGGTCAACCGTTGGGAGAACCAAAGAATTGGTTTATTTGGTTTAATTCTGCCTCTGAACAACAGATAAGCAAAAGGCACACATGATTAAAGGAGGCTGCTAACCCCTGTGGAGGAGGGTCCTGCCCCAGGGCAAGGGCTGAGACAAGTGGCCTCTGAACCTGAGAAGTGGGTCAGGTGAAGACCACATATCACAAACACATTGAAGTTTAGTGAGTTCCGGAAGCAGAGGATGTAGGAAGGGTTCCCTAAGGAATCCTAAGCAGAGGATTTAGTGGGTTCCCTAAGGAAGCAGAGGCCCACAGGCTGACCTTGTGGGGAGTGTCTGCTTGATATTGTGCCCATGTTTAGCATGTGTCTGGGGTGGCCTGTTCCTCTTAAGGCTTGTGGGAAGTAGTAGCACAGTGAACCTAGGGAATGAACACTGTGATCATAAATTCCTCCCTTGGGATTCCAGAGCCACAAGACTGGGAGAACTGTGAACACAGCCAGCCCACCCCCTCATCCAGTAATCCAGTCTCCCTCTCAGCATTCCACCAAGAGGCCAGTTTCTATGTTGGAATAAGTCTACTGGCTGGATATATCTTAAATCATCTTGTCTCTGAGCTCAGCACTGCTGTTTCCTAGATCCCAGTTTTCACCCAAATTTTGGTCTGGCCTATGCTAAAAGTGCTCAGAGCTGGACAGCACCACAGTGTAATGTGGGCAGTGGGGTCGGGCAGACCCAGCACTCAAGTGCCCATCAGGGGACCAGCTTATAGTGGCTGGTTTTGTTGTTTTTTGAGATGAAGTTTCACTCTTGTTGCCCAGGATGGAGTGCAGTGGCGTGATCTCAGCTCACTGCAACCTTCACCTCCCAAGTTCAAGCAATTATACTGCCTCAGCCTCTCAAGAACCTGGGATTACAGGTGCCTACCACCATTCCCGGCTAATTTTATGCATTTTTAATAAAGACAGGGTTTCACCATGTTGGCCAGGCTGGTCTTGAATGCCTGACCTCAGGTTATCCACCCACCTTGGCCTCCCAAAGTGCTGGGATTATACGCATGAGCCACCTCGCCCAGCCTTGGTTGTTTAATGTTTGTTAAATGAATGAATCCCAAGCTGGGCACAGTGGCTCCTGCTTGTAATCCCAGCATTTTGGGAGGCCAAGGCAGGGAGGATCACTTGAGCCCAGGAGTTTGAGACCAGCGTGGGCAAAAAAGCAAGACTCCATCTTTACAGTTTTTTTTTATTAGCCAGGCATGGTGGCAGTGAGCTCTGACCTGCATAAAATTTTATTTAGATCAGGCGCAGTGGCTCATGCCTGTAATCTCAGCACTTTGAGATGCCAAGGCAGGTGGATCACGAGGTCAGGAGTTCAAGACCAGCCTGGCCAACATGGTAAAACCCCGTGTCTACTAAGAAAAAAAAAAAAAAATCACCAAGACTACATATCAAAACAAAAACATTTTTTTTTCATTTAAAAAGGTTCTTAGCCGGGCGTGGTGACTCAAGCCTGTAATCCCAGCACTTTGGGAGGCCGAGGCGGGTGGATCACGAGGTCAAGAGATTGAGACCATCCTGGTCAACATGGTGAAACCCCATCTCTACTAAAAATACAAAAAATTAGCTGGGCATGGTGGCACGTGCCTGTAATCCCAGCTACTCAGGAGGCTGAGGCAGGAGAATTGCCTGAACCCAGGAGACGGAGGTTGCAGTGAGCCGAGATCGCACCATTGCACTCCAGCCTGGGTAACAAGAGCAAGACTTCGTCTCAAAAAAAAAAAAAAGGTTCTTATGCTATCCAAAAATACCTTGGAAACCACTGTGTTATATATAAGGGTAGATTTTCCTTGCAGATACCCTCTGCAAGTGGCAGATATTGGGCCTCTTACAGCCCAATAATGAAACCATGTAACCACCAGGTTAAATTCCAGTTTTTCACAAAGGTCTGCACACCCTGGCAACTAAAAAGCATTGAACTTTTTGTCTGCTATGCAGGATTTGCTCTAAAGTGAGTTCACCCCACACAGTGAGACCTTGCTTCCTAAGGACATACTGAGGGATATCTTTACCTTATGTGCTCAAAAACTGTGGATGTCTGAAGGGGTACACACCTGGCCAGACCCCATAGAATTGCCCTTCGCCCCACCCACAAGGCCAGTCCATCATGCTCCTCCAGGCTATGTGAGTTGGGCAAACAGCAGCAGTTGCCTTGCGGCCTGGCTTCTTGGGAATAGTTTTCCCTTTGTCCCTGAGACATGGGGCAGTGTGTCCGGAACCCCTCCCTCCTGCACAGCCCACAGTAGGCACATTCTCCCACTGGCAGCAGATGTGCTTTCTAACAGGTAGGAAAAAAATGGTCTTCCTTGCTTGTAAGAGTTCTCATAAGATCCAGCTATAGCCAAGGCCATGTTTGTCACTCCTGGAGCCTTGGCTGGTCATTCTGTGGGCACAGAACATTTCTCTCACACCTAAGTTAGGACCTGCATCCCTGTTTGGGAACATGTGAACGCCAGGCAGCCAAGGTTCAGGAAGTCATCCCACTTCCTGGGCGATGCTACGCCAGATGAGGGCCTGTCCTGCAGTGAGACTGCCCACTTGTTACATGAAACAAGTTTCATAGCAAGTAAGCGGGGTCAGGCCAGCACTGAAACCCAAGTCTATCTGCACCAACTCTCCTCTTCCTACTGCCTTGCTCAATTTCCTGCTACCTCTGGTGGAATGTGAGGGGAGGTTATGCTCTAAAGTGAGTTGGGGTTGGGGAGTGTCACATCTCTCTGGGTCCCCATCTTTTAGGTTCCAATGTGTGTTCAAAGTGCTGCCAAAGTGCCTCAGCCCAGAAACACCTCTACCTAGCGTGCTGCTAGCTGTTGAGCTCCTTTCCCTGCTGGCGGACCATGAAGAACTGGTGCCTCAGCTCTGTTCCCATTCAGGTAAAGCATGGTGGGGTGGGCATCTGGACTGCTCCTGCAGATCAGGGGAGGGGTTGGGGACAGGTTCAAGGGCCTTGGAGGGCTTCTGCAGCAGGTAGCCCAGCCTCTGCATGAGAAAGGGCACCCTGAGAGAAAGGCGGGCTGTCCTTTTCAGAAGGCTGCCTCCTGCTGCTGCTGTACCTGTACATCACATCACGGCCTGACAGAGTGGCCTCGGAGACACAGTGGCTCGAACTAGAACAAGAGGTAAAAACTTCAGAGCCCCTTCTGGACGCTGTCACCCACCCCATCCCATCCTAAGAACCGACAGAATCTCCTTTCTTTCCTCTGGGGAGAAAAGGAGCTTTAATTCGTTTTAGTAACAAGATCAAGCAGCAAAAGAGGTAAACTCAGTTTGGGGTCTGTGTACTACACAGATGCAATCTAGGCGGGACTTGGCAGAGTTGCCTGATGACTGATCCTGTCTGGCTTTGGGGGCTGGGGGCAGGTGGGTTGCTGGTGAGACATGGGTGCCCATCCTGAGTGTGGCCTGGGAAGGTCCCACACCACTTCTTGGACCCCATTTGTGCAGACAAGCAGTTGCTGAAGCAATTGAATTCTTGAAGAAGCTTGAGAAAGCCCTTGTGGGGACTAGTCTCCTGCCCAGGATGGAACCAATCTGTTCTTGTTCTAGGTGGTGTGGCTCCTGGCTAAGCTTGGTGTGCAGAGCCCCTTGCCCCCAGTCACTAGCTCCAACTGCCAGTGTAATGTAGAGGTGAGTGGGCAGGGGCCAACAGCTGGCAGCTCTGTGGGTGGTAAGGGGCCCTGTGCAAGGACTATAGGCCCCACTGCAAACCCCCTCACCTGAGGTGGTAAGGCTGAGCAGATTGTTAGGGTGCAGGCCATGGTGACAGCAGACCGTCTGCGCCCCCTCTCCCCCAGGTGGTCAGAGCGCTCACAGTGATGTTGCACAGACAGTGGCTGACAGTGCGGAGGGCAGGAGGGCCCCCAAGGACCAACCAGCAAAGGCGGACAGTGCGCTGTCTGCGGGACACAGTGCTGCTGCTGCACGGTCTGTCCCAGAAGGACAAGCTCTTCATGATGCACTGCGTGGAGGTCCTGCATCAGTATGACCAGGTGATGCCGGGGGTCAGCATGCTCATCCGAGGGCTTCCTGACGTGACCGACTGTGAAGGTGAGCCTGCCAGAGGCCCTCCCGCCCAGCCCCCATGGCCTCTCCCTGGGGTTCCAATGAGTCAGCTTCCTGGGCCCCTCCCACTGCAGCCTTTTCTGGCACTGGGGCAGTTTTCTTTATCTTTCTGCCCAGTTCTTCTCCAAGCATATTGGGCGGCCTTTCGCTCCTCTCTGTTGAATGTGCCTAGCAGAGCCATGGTTTTTCTGGAAATACCCGTGTCTGAATTGCCTTTGTATCACTTTGTTTGCAGTAGCTGAGGGAGCAAGGCCTGAGTGTGGAAGGGACTGGTTAGTTCCTGTGGACATTGTGGGATGAGAGGTGGGACCTGCCTAAGGCCCTGGCACCTTCGGGCCCTCACCATGGAACCCTCTCCTTTTTGTCTCAGAGGCAGCCCTGGATGACCTCTGTGCCGCAGAGACCGATGTGGACGACCCCGAGATGGAGTGTGGCTGAGGCTGCGAGCATCCAGCCACATGGTGGCGCCAGCTCCTTTCCTCACTACATCAACCAATTAAAGCAGTGCCCGGCAAGAACTGCCCAGAGAACTGGCCGGCCTTGTTTCCTTAGTCTGATCTCTTTGGCAGAGAGGGAGGGGTGGAGTGGGACTGCGACCCTGAGAGGCTGGGATCCTTCTTCCTGTCCTGGCTGCCGCTGAGCCCCAGTCCCCATGGTAACTGATCTGCCTTGAAGAAGGAGCCCTGCCCTGCCTGTAGAATTGTACTGAGTCATTGCTTTGGGCTAGAGCCATGGGAAGAAACCATTGTGTGGGAGGGAAAGAGGTGGTCGTTGGTCCAAGCCCAAACCAGGAAAGCCTGAGAAGGTGGGACTCACAGGTGGTCATCAAAGGGCCCAGGCAGGGGATCCGAGCAGTGTGTAAGATGCAGAGCTGGCCCGGCGCCACTGACCTGGTCCTTCCAGCTGCCTGTCACTGGTGTGAGGGCCCCGGTGCATTGTGCCACCAGCAGGCCACAGCTGTGGATCTGGGAAGGCCTCTGGGGTCTTCAGGGGCAGGGGGTGGGTGGGGGGATGGATGTTGGTGAGGGACAGGCCAGGCAGGCTGACGAGCAGGGCGGGCCTGTCTCACGTGGGCCTGTGGGCGGGCCCATGCCATTTCACTTCCCGCCACTGCTGCCAGCGAGAGCCGAGGGAGAGTGCAGCCGAGTCACTGCTGCCTGCCTGCTGTGGTGAGTGTGGCCCCCCAAGGGGATGGGACAGCGCAAGAAGGCCGTGGGTTCCCCCACCCCAGGCTAAGGGGGCAGTAGAGGAGGGGCCAAGTCTTGTGAAGAGGGAGCCCTCTCTCGGACAGTCCAATGTGCTGATCCCACTAAGGAAACCACCCCACCCTCTCCAACTTCCTGCCTGAAAATGGGCCCTGACAGGGCAGGATTGTCCAAGGAAGGCTGAGATGTGCTTCTGCCCACCCCTACCCCACTCCATCCTCTTCAAATTTTAACACTGGGCACTTACCCACCCCATGCTCCTCCCCAGGCTCAGCGGCAGGTACCTACCCAACCATGGGCTCGCAGGCCCTGCCCCCGGGGCCCATGCAGACCCTCATCTTCTTCGACATGGAGGCCACTGGTTTGCCTTTCTCCCAGCCCAAGGTCACGGAGCTGTGCCTGCTGGCTGTCCACAGATGTGCCCTGGAGAACCCCCCTACGTCTCAGGGGCCACCTCCCATAGTTCCTCCACCACCACGTGTGGTGGACAAGCTTTCCCTGTGTGTGGCTCCCAGGAAGGCCTGCAGCCCTGCAGCCATCGAGATCACAGGTTTGAGCACAGCTGTGCTGGCAGCACATGGGCGTCAGTGTTTTGATGACAACCTGGCCAACCTGCTCCTAGCCTTCCTGCAGCGCCAGCCACAGCCCTGGTGCCTGGTGGCACACAATGGTGACCGCTACGACTTCCCCCTGCTCCAAGCAGAGCTGGCTATGCTGGGCCTCACCGGTGCTCTGGATGGTGCCTTCTGTGTGGATAGCATCACTGCACTGAAGGCCCTGGAGCGAGCGGGCAGCCCCTCAGAGCATGGCCCAAGAAAGAGCTACAGCCTGGGCAGCATCTACACACGCCTGTACGGGAAGCCCCCTCCGGACTCACACACGGCTGAGGGCGACGTCCTGGCCCTGCTCAGTATCTGTCAGTGGAGACCACAGGCCCTGCTGCGGTGGGTGGATGCTCACGCCAGGCCCTTCAGCACCATCAGGCCCATGTATGAAGTCACAGCCTCTGCTAGGACCAAGCCAAGACCATCTGCCATCACAGCCACTCTACACCTGGCCACAACCAGCAACGCTAGTCCCAGCCTTGAAGGGAGCAGGAGACCCAAGGATCTTCCTTCAGTGAAGGACTCTGAAGCCCCACCCAGGGAGGGGCTGCTGGTCCCACTGGGTCTGCTGGCTGTCCTGACCTTGGCAGTAGCCACATTGTATGGACTATTCCTGGCTGCACCTGGGGAGTAAGCCAAGAAGGAAAATCTGAGGAATAAAGACCCCCGGCATAGCACTGAGTGGTCACTTGCCTCCTACCCTTCTTGGCAGCCCAGACCTCTGCCCACACCCAGGGACCTGGGGAGGAGGGCATAGTGTTTGTCTCTCACTTTCTCTAGCAGGATGGTCAACTATCTGAGACCGATGAAAGTAGGGAAAACACAGAGAAGCCCAAATGGTGGATGGAAACAGTACCGCCTGATTCCAGTCCCAGCAGCCGAGGCCAGAAGAAAGGGGGCAGCAGCTCCAAACGATTGCATTTATTATAAACACAGGTGCAGATCCTAGACTTTCAGAAACACAACAGATACGAAGCTAAGCTCTGGTGAAACTAACAGACGACGAGGAACACCGAGGTATTCATATCTGGGCCAGAGCTGCCATCCAGCGCCCCACACCCCACCTTTGGTCCAGATGGCCGGTTGGCCAGGTGTCCCTGCTGCCAGAACACACTGGACTGGGGTACAGGAGTTGCATCTTCCATGAGCTGGTGTCAGGGGAAGCAGGGACTCTCACAGTTGCCAGGTTGTCCTCCTCCGAGCCAATTTCCCTCCACAACCCAGGGGTTTCAGCCTCACATCACTATGATGTTCAAAACAGAAAACAGGCAAAATGTTTGGCTAAAATAAAATGAAAACTGCAGGGAAGAGACCTGAGTGTGCTGGTGGACAGGCTGCCCTGCTCACCTGCGGGAAGGGCAGGGCCAGCGAGGGCAGGAGAGCTACCTGTGGGCAGCTAGGCTGTGTGTGCATGTGGCCCTCAGGTGGTCCCAGGGAGGACACAGGGTATCAGGTAGTAGGGCTCTGCCTGAGGTGTTCTGGCATCAAGAGGCTTCCTGACCCCTAATGGGCATGACACAGGCCCCAGGGAACAATGGACATCTGCTGAGAGGATCAAAGCCCAACTTGGTCAGATCCCAAGCTTCACCTGCATCAGGTCCCTGACTCTGCAAAGGGTACCTCCAACTCTGGGGACAAGCCATGGCCTCGAGCAGCAGCTGGCTACACTGCTGAAACCAGGACACATCTGCATCATATAGCTGTGCCATCCTGGTGTAACAGGCCATACTTGGTCATCCTAGGGTAAGCTGGAAAAGAACTCCAGATGTGCCCTGGAGAGCCCCCCACTCCTCAGGTCCCACCTCACAGGGTACTCCCACCACCCCATTCTTTGAGTTTGGCTTGAGATTTTTAAGAAGCATAATTTCAGGTGAGGAAGAGAACAAAGTCTGGTCCCAGCCCACTCTGGCAAGGATTGTTCTTCCCCTCATCAGCATGAGAGAAAGCCACATATACAGGCAGGACACAAACAGCACGCATGGGGCGTAGGGAACTACGCCCATGAGTGCCTGCACATCACTCATACACACACAACATAACCAAGTAGCAGCCGGAGAGGCCAGGGCATGCTCAGAGGGCCGCCTTCGGGGCATCCATGTAGGCCGGGTTGTAAGGAGGCTGGCTGGCGGAGTAGGGTGCCGCTGCTCCTCCTGAAAGCAGAGAGGACTCTGGTTGGCTGTGAGCATGGTGGGCTGCCATGTGAGTGGCAGGCAAGCAGAAAGGGACAGAGGCCTATTCAGCGATGTATTCCGGGATGGGTGCCTGAGGGGTGCTGGCAGGGGCTCAGGAAGTCAGGCAGGGCTAGAGTAGGCAGGGGCACTCACCAGCCAGGGTCTCGTGGTAGGCCGGCGGGCCCATTGGCTGGGCTGGGTAAGGCGGTGGGTACTGCATTGGGTAGGGTGCTGCTGGCATCCCTGGCTGAGGGGGCATGGTGTGGTAGCCCTGGTAGCTTGGTCCAGGGTAGCTAGGCGGCACACTTGGAGGCTGAGGGTAAGGGGCGTGCACCACAGTGGTGGACGTGGTGGTGGTGACAACCGCTGCAAAGAGAATTCCAGTCAGGGCCCTCCTCCATCTCCCTAGGTCTTGAGGGCCAGGCTTGCCACCCATCCCTCCAGCTTAGCCAAGGCAGGGCCTGGTCAGCTCCCCTTGCCACCCGAGGGGGTCAGTGGGGCAGGGTGGGCATGCTTACGACGCGGTCGGCGGCATGTCTTGTACAGGCAGCAGCAGGAGCAGGTGAAGCAGATGATGATAGTGACAACAGACAGCACAAAGATGGTCAGGCCAACGGCCAAAGTTGCTCCGAACCTGCCAAAGACCTGGATGTGACCCGGAGCCCCTCCCCAGACTAGCAACCACGCTCTACCCGCTCCCAAGCACACCCTTCTTGCCAGAAGGGGTCTGGGCATTGCGGACGGAGCCGCTTCCTTGTGCGTAGCCTGCGCCTGTTTCAGTCTGCTCCTTGTGTGTGAACAGGGGTACGTGTGAGTCTCTGTAACCGTCTCACCCTGGGTCTGCCCCACTTGTCCCACCCTCAGAGGCTTGGGAAGGAGTTCTTCAAGCCCATCCCCACACACATACATCTGTTATGTCCACCACACAACCAACTGATCAGCAGATGGGCATCGGACACATGCCACAAGCCAGGCACTGTGATTTCAGCCAAAAAACTTAACAGTAGGCAAGACAGCCAGCCCTGGCCTCTGGGAGCCCACAGTCCAGTGTAGGAGGAGGCAGACGGTGAAGATAAAATGGCTCAGGAAGCACGAGGTGAAGAGATGGAGAAGCCCCAGGAGGGCAGAGGCCAGTGTGACCAGAACAGGAGGCCCCCAGTGGTCCCTGAGGCCACTCCATGACAGCCCTAGGGCAGGGAGGCTGGCCTCCAAGTGATGAGGACAGCTGCCTCTGCCTGCAAGCTTGCTGTGTGCCATGCACTGTGCCAGGGGTCACACAAACCCCTGGGCCCCCCACTTCTGACCTGCACAGCCATTTCCACAGGTGAGAGGGCCAAGAGCCAAGGGGAGGACACAAAGGCCTGCGGCGGAAGACCAGAGGGCTTGCCCTTTGAGAAAGCAGGCCCTGGGCTGGGACGTTCACCAAAACTGATTTCCAAATGCAGACAGAGCCCCTTCCTAGCCACCCTGCCCAGGCCAAGCTTCATTCTTTGTTTTTTTTTTTTTTTTTTTGGGAGGGGTTTTCGCTTTTTTTCCCCAGGCTGGAGTGCAATGGCGCGAT
>NW_022436963.1:76623-160745 GCF_009761245.1 Sapajus apella
GATTCAGGCAATTCTCCTGCCTCAGCCTCCTGAGTAGCTGGGATTACAGGCACGTGCCACCATGCCCAGCTAATTTTTTGTATTTTTAGTAGAGACGCGGTTTCACCATGTTGACCAGGATGGTCTCGATCTCTTGACCTCGTGATCCACCCACTTCGGCCTCCCACAGTTCTGGGATTACAGGCTTGAGCCACCGCGCCCGGCTGTTTTTTTTTTTTTAAAGGAGTCTTGCTCTTTAACCCAGGATGGAGTACAATGGCGCAATCTCAGCTCACTGCAACCTCTGCCTCCCAGGTCCCGATTCAAGCAATTCTCCTGCCTCAGCCTCCAGAATGGCTGGGATTACAGGCACATGCTACCATGCCCAGCTAATTTTTGTATTTTTAGTAGAATATTTTTGTATTTCACCATGTTGGCCAGGTTTGAACTCCTGACCTCATGATCTGCCCCCCTCAGCCTCCCAAAGTGCTGGGACAACAGGTGTGAGCCACTACGCCCAGGCTTTTTCTTTTTTATTTTTGAGATGGGGTCTCACTCTGTCACCCAGGCTGGAGTGCAGAGGCATGATCGCAGTCCACTGCACCCTCCACCTTCCAGTTTCAAGTGACTCTCCCACCTCAACCTTCCCAGTAGCTGGAACCACAGGCATGCACTACCACATTTATTTTTGTAGACAGGGGTCTCACTAGTTACCTAGCTGGTCTGGAACTTCTGGCCTCAAGCAATCTTCCCGCCTTGCCCTCTCAAAGTGCTGGGATTAAAACTGTCAGCATGACCAGGTACAGTGGCTCACGTGTGTAATCCCAGCATTTTGGGAGGCCAAGACAGGCAGATCACGAGGTCAGGAGTTCAAGACCAGCCTGACCAATATGGTGAAACCCCATCTCTAATAAAAATACAAAATTAACTGGGGGCAACAGCTCACGCCTTTAATTCCAGCACTTTGGGAGGCCGAGGCGGGCAGGTCACAAGGTCAGGAGATGGAGACCATCCTGGCTAACACAGTGAAACCCCGTCTCTACTAAAAATACAAAAAATCAGCCAGGTGTGGTGGCACAAGCCCGTATTCCAGGCTACTTGGGAGGCTAAGGCAGGAGAATCATTTGAATCCAAGAGGTGGAGGTTGCAGTGAGCTGAGATCTCGCCACTGCACTCCAGACTGAGTGACAAAGGGAGACTCAGTCTCAAAAAATTAAAAAATAAAATCAGGCCGGGTGTGGTGGCTCAAGCCTGTAATCCCAGCACTTTGGGAGGCTGAGGCAGGTAGATCACGAGGTCAAGAGATCGAGACCATCCTGGTCAACATGGTGAAACCCCGTCTCTACTAAAAATGCAAAAATTCAGCTGGGCATGGTGGCGCGTGTCTGTAATCCCAGCGACTCAGGAGTCTGAGGCAGGAGAATTGCCTGAACCCAGGAGGCGGAGGCTGCGGTGAGCTGAGATCGCGCCATTGCACTCCAGCCTGGGTAACAAGAGTGAAACTGTCTCAAAAAAAAAATAAAATAAAATAAAAAATAAATAAATAAAATAAAATCAATATGTCAGGCATAGTGGCTCATGTCTGTAATCCTAACAGTTTGGGAGGCTGAGGCAGGCAGATGGCCTGAAGTCAGAAGTTTGAGACGAGCTGGGCAACATGTTGAAACCCGGTCTCTACTAAAATAAAAAATAAAAAAATTAGCTGGCGAAGTGGCACATATCTGTAATCCCAGCTACTCTGGAGGCTGAGGCAGGAGAATCGCTTGAACCCAGGAGGTGGAGGTTGCAGTGAGCCAAGATAGGGCCACTGAACTCCAGCCTGGGCAAGAGTGAGACTCTGTCTCCAAAAAAAATTTTTTAAGTTTTTTAAAAGGTGTCAGCCACCATGCCCAACCCAAGCTTTATTCTAACAAAAGGCAAAACTTGTTAACTGCATCAAACACATTCAAAAACTGTAAGAGCTTTGTTAGCCACAGGGCATCCCCCCAACCTCCACCCCGAGAGGCCCAAGGTGGGTGTGGGTCCCACCCTACCCCGTCCTGGGGCCGCACATCTTCCGCAGGGCCCCACAGCACAGCCCAGGGACAGAGCTAAAGACTCCAGGCTCAAAAGCACCCCTCAGGACTCTCAAAAGCAGGAGCCATCAGGCCCACGTCATCCAGGACAAGGCCCTAACACAGGACCAGCAGACCACAGGTGCTTCCTGCCCGGCCAGAGGCAGGATGGAGAAACGCACATTCACATGCCATCAGTGACACGCGACCGCAAGGCCGTCAGCATCCCTCCAGAGCTGTCTCGGCGTCTGTCTCTCACACCTCGCACACACACAGCATGGCACCCAAGCTCACCCCATGTTAGCCTCTGCCTTCACCCAGAGGCCTCCTGTTCCCCTGGACTTCCCCTCTTTCCATCATGGGCCACTCAGTTTCAATTTCCTCCCCTTTTGGAGAAAAGGAAAGCAAATCTCCTCCAGCTGACGTCAGCCACAGGAAGGACAGACGCGAGGCCCGTTCCACCCTCTTAAAGACACAGGATGGCCCCGCCCAGCAGCCAGCCAACAGCCAAGGAGCCAAGGGGTGGGGGCCAGGGAGGAGGGGAAGCAGAAGCACCCCAGCTGCCTCCCAGAGCTGCCTTTCTAGGCCGAGCCTGCGGGCCCGGTCTCGGAATGCAGCCTGGCCACTAGGGGTTCTGAGAGCCACCCCAGCCTCTGTGGGCCCCAACCACACTCTAGCTCAGCAGCATCCCCACCCCTGTCCCACCGGCCCATTCCACCAAACTCCAGGAGGAGCTTCTGCACCCATCTAGCCCAGAGGGCGACCCTGGGGCCCTGGCTGACCCAGGAGCAAGGAGCAAAGTCCAGCCTATCCCTTCAGCTCCTCCTCTCCCACCAGCACTCCCTCCAATCTGTCTCCCCCTGTTCTCCCGGCCACCCTGCTGGGGCCACCATGCAGGATCCATCATGTCACCCCCTGCTCAAACACCTGCTATGGCTCCTGTAGCTCTTGGGATTACAAAGGAATTTGCTTTATAATTACATGCTAAACCACCGAGTGTGTGCATCTGTGCTTTCCTGTACATATAGTTGACAATAGAAAAAGAAAAGAGGCCATGTGAAGTGGCTCACACCTGTAATCTCAGCACTTTGGCAGGCCAAGACTTTTGGGAGGCTTGAGCCCAGGAGTTCGAGACCAGCCCGGGCAACATGGCAAAACTCCGTCTCTACCTACCAAAAAATACAAAAATTAGCCAAGCATGGTGGCATGCACCTGTGATCCAAGTTAGGAGGCTTACTCCAAACCTGGGAGACTGAGTGAGAATCTGTCTCAAAAAAAAAAGAAGAAGAAGAAAAGAAAAATCTGGGCTGTACCTCACCAGACAGTAAAACTTATAATAAAGGAAATTTTAATATTTTTTTTTTTGAGACAGGGTCTCACTCTGTTGCCCAGGCTGGAATGCAGTGGCACGATCACAGCTCACTGCAGCCTCTACCTCCCAGGTGATCCTCCCACCTCAGCCCCCCAAGTAGCTGGGACCACAGGCGTGCACCACCACACTTGGCCAATTTTTTTTATTTTCTGTAGAGACAGGGTCTCATTGTGTGTAGAGGGGGTCTCACTGTGTTGTCCAGGATAAACTTTAATTTTTAATTAAAATTTTAACTTTTTATTTAATTTTACTTTTTTGAGACAGAGTCTTTCTCTGTCGCCCAGGCTGAAATGCAATGGTGTGATCTCAGCTCACTGCAGCCTCTGCCTCCTGGATTCAAGCGATTCTCGTGCCTCAGGCTCCCAAATAGCTGGGACTACAGGTGGGCACCACCTCACCTGGCTAATTTTTGTCTTTTTAGTAAAGATGGGGTTTCACCATGTTGCCCAGGCTAGTCTCTTACTCCTGACCTCAGGTGATCTGACTGCCTTGGCCTCCCAAAGTGCTAAGATTACAGGAATGAGCCACCGTACCCAGTCTTTCAGATTATGAGACCAATGCACTGCCTACTGTGCTAAGGAGGCAGGCACGCAGCCAGTCTTTAATTAAAACTTTAAATAAAACTCCCTAGTAGGCCCACAAAGCTGTGTGTGGTCTGGGATTGCTGCCCTCTTTCAACCTTTGTGCTCATTCCCATCCCCCTCCATTCAGCTTTGAAAGCACCACGCTATCACGGTCAGGAGTTCGAGACCAGCCTGTTCAATATGGTGACACCCCATTTCTACTAAAAAATACAAAAATTAGCCAGGTGTGGTGGCTACTCGGGAGGCTGAGCCGGGAGAATAGCTTGAACCCAGGAGGTGGAGGTTTCGGTGAGCCGAGATTGTGTCATTGCACTCCAGCCTGGGCGACAGAGCAAGACTCTGTCTCAAAAAAAAAAAAAAAAAAAAAAAGGCTGGTCCAAAGGTAGTGAGTTATCTCAATTGATTGTTCACAGTTACAGATCGACCTCCTTGTTCCACTCTTTCCCCCCTTCTCACTACTGCACTTGACTAGTCTTAAAAATATATAAAAATAATAAAAAATTAGCCAGACATAGTGGCACATGCCTGTAATCCCAGCTACCCAGGAGACTGAGGCATGAGAATCACTTGAACCCAGGGGACAGAGGTTGCAGTGAGCTGAGATCATGCCAGTGCACTCCAGCCTAAGCAACAAGAGTGAGACTGTCTCAAAAAAAAAAAAAATGTAGCCCAGAGGCAAGGGTCCCAAAATGAGGAGGAGAAGAGGATGGGTCAGTGGCAGGGAATGGGGCAGAGCTGGGGTGGGGCCCCTGGCCCAGGGTCTTCCCTGCCTGGCTTCTCCTGAGCTCCTAGCCATGGCCTCGACAGCAGGGGCCAGGCCCTCACCAAGGAGCCAACTCTCCAGTGGACCAACAGTGCCCTTGGCCAAGGAGGCAACACACGGATGCCCAGCAGAGGATGTCTCCTTGGGACCCAGACAGGCAGCCACCAGGGTGTTCAAGAGGAGCCACTGATGACCCTGCCTCCCTCCCTCCTCCCAGCACCCACTTCTCTTGCCCCTGCACCTTTATAAAGCAGGTCCTATGCATGAGTTGGGGCTCAGAACCAAGCAGAGGACAAGAGTGGGCATGAGGCGTGGGAGGGGAGCCTCACTCCAGTCACCTGCTCTTCTCACTGCATGGGCAAAACAGCCTGGGGCAGGAGGCATCGGGGCACACCAAGCACACAGCACATGAGGCCCAGTGCTGTACACACCGTGGCAGCAGCTGGGCCAACAGAACAGGTCCCACATGCACACCTTGGAGAGGCAGAGGTGCTTCTCACCTGGCCCCAGTCACCTCCCTGCTGCCACAAGCGCAGGAAGCCACTCCTCCTCCTATGTCCCTCTCAGAGCTTGTTCCGCACTGTCTCCTCCCTGCTGTCCCAGCTCAAATCTCCTCCATTGGAAAAAAAACACAAAAAACTCTTCATATGGATTCTCCAACTCCTTCTTTGTTTGTTTTTGAGATGGAGTCTCACTCTGTCGCCCAGACTAGAGTGCAGTGGTGCGATCTCGGCTCACTGCAACCTCCGCCTCCTAGGTTCAAGCGATTCTCCTGCCAAGGCGCCACCTCACCCAACTAATTTTTGTGTTTTTAGTAGCAACCAGTTTTCACCATGTTGGCCAGGCTGGTCTCGAACTTCTGGCCTCAGGTGATCCACCTGCCTCAGCCTCCAAGAGTGCTGGGATTATAGGCATGAGACACCACCTCCAGCCTCCCTTTAAAAACAAAACAAAAGAAAACAAAACAAAAAAAGCAGGGTCTTGCTATGGCGCCCAGGCTGGAGTGCAGGGATTATTCCCAGGCAGGATCAGAGCTCACTGCAGCCCTGAACTCCTGGCCTCCAGCGATCCTCCTGCCTCAGCCTTCCAAGTAGTTAGGACTACAGGCATGTGCTGCTGTGCCCCACTTCAATGCCTGTCTTATTCCTCATCCATTCACAGCCAAAACTCTCCATGGAGTTTCCTGCTACCAGCATACAATTTCCAACCACTCTTCAATCAGCTCCACTGCCTGGTTCTTGCCCAGGGTGCCATGGACTCCGTGATGTGAAATCTCCATTCCACAGTGCACTTCACCCCAAGCCTGTCCCTCCTACGTCCCCACACAGGGCTGGGCGTCAGACCCATCTCCAGAGCAGAGCTCTGGGCAGCCCCTGCTCCTTCCCACTCCCTCCCTCCCCCTTCTCCAGGCAGCTGCTGTATAAGTCTCCATCCTCACATCTCCCCGCCAAGCCCTGGCTCTCTATGGCCTCTCGAGCCTCTAGCCAGGAAGCCACCTGAGGCCACCTCCTATAGAAATGACTTCCCACCTGCCACACCCGCCCCATCTGCTCTTTCCATTCTCCACAGAGCAGCCAGTGTGGCCTTCCTAAAACACCATTCAGTCCCCAGGGCTCCCAGAACCCTCCATGATGCCCTCTGTCCTCAGGATAAGGCCCACAGGGGCTGGGCGTAGGCATTTCCGACGGGGCCATCTGAAAGCCCACGATCCTGGGCCTTGGGGCAGGACGTGGAGGGGAAGGCCTGTAGAGGTCTCAGACTCCAACCAGCCCCGAGATGTTGAGGAGAGGTACCGCTGCCCTTCTTCCGCTCCTCCACATACAGGAGCCCTGCCCTGATTCTGCTGTAGCCAGTGAGGCCCCACACCTGCCTGGGCCTACGGGGTGGAAAGGGGCAAAATAAGAACCTAAGCTCCCCCCACCACCCAGGCCCAGAGCCCAAGGTCTCTTCCTCCAAAGGGGCAACCCTGCCCTCCTGGGCAGACCTTTTTTTGAAAGTGGCTTCTGGATCCACCAGGGCAGGGGGCAGACAGCAAGTGGAACAGACCCAGCCAGCAAAGCCCGCCTACACCCATTCCACCCCCAGGAAGACGCCACAACACCTGTTACGGTGGCAATAACACAGGCTGGAGCCCGGCCAAGGGGACTGGGGTTTGACGACTGGGGTTGCTCCCTGGTTCCCTGAGAGGAGAGCCCCGGCACAGTAACCATGACCCACAAAGCTCGACACGAACTGTGGCATCATTGATTGTCCCAGGACCTCTCCCCACCGTTGTCACCCCATCACCATCACCATTGTCACCAACGCCCAATTGCAATACACCCACCCCCATCTACCCTCATCCGCTGCCCACTACAGCCCCTTTCCTGTCACTCTTGCCCCCATCGGGACCCATCAGTCAGCCGCTGACCCAACCCAGCATCTAGGTCAATATGACCCCAACATCTGGCCCTTCAAATGTCAACCTCTGACCACAGTGGCCCACGTCCCCACCACCCTAGTATACCAATGAAGACACCTTCACAACATAAGGAGCAAGTGTCCTTGTGGTCAGATATGGTGACAGCTTCTTGGGCTCCACCCCAATAACCGAATCATCCCAATCCCCTAGATACACACTGGTCCCCCTGAGCCCTTTCGTCACCTCTGCCAGGATGACGTCCCCAGCCTGCAGGCTTTCCTTACCCTGACATGGGGTCGCTGTAGCCAGGGCGAAACCTCAGCGCCGAGCCCAGCTGCTCCACCGGTTCTACATCAGCAGGCACACTGCAAACAGGAAACCTCGTGATTAACACAATGAAGCCCCACCGAGCGTGCCAGCACGAACACTACCTTAGGGCACCACAAAATGTGCACAGAAGCCACCATGAATCAGTGGCTGCAGTGGCCTTCCAGAGGGGAACTCTGCCCACACCAGGATCTCACAGCCACACATCCTCAGCTGTCCAGCCGGCATATGTTAGGCGGTAAAACAAGCCTCAGAAGATTTTAGAAGACAGATACCATACAAAGTATCTTCTCTGACCACAACAGGATGAAGTTAGAAATCAGTAACTACATTGCCACAAAGTTAAGAAACAATTACTAAAAAAAGTCTCCTACCTTGGGAAACTAAGAAGGTACAAAAAAAAAGCAAAATAAAATCAAAACCTCTTGAGTTATATTGTGTTAAATAAGAAATCATAAAGGATATTTACCTGGCAGGGAAGATACCATGATCACAAAGAAGTCATGAAGAAAATTAACAAGTATGTAGAACTGAATACTGACAATACATCAAAATTCATGAAACACAGATAAAATAGGGTTTTTTTCTGCTTTTTTTTTTTTTAATAAAGATGGTGTTTCACCATGCTGGTCAGGCTGGTCTTGAACCCTTGACCTCAGGTGATCTGCCCACCTTGGCCACCAAAGTGCTTGGATTACAGGCATTAGCCACCACGTGCGGCCGATAAAAATTTTTTTTTTTTTTTTGAGACAGAGTTTCACTCCTGTTACCCAGGCTGGAGTGCAATGGCGCAATCTCGGCTCACTGCAACCTCCGCCTCCTGGGTTCAGGCAATTCTCCTGCCTCAGCCTCCTGAGTAGCTGGGATTACAGGCACGTGCCACCATGCCCAGCTAATGTTTTGTATTTTTAGTAGAGACGGGGTTTCACCATGTTGACCAGGATGGTCTCGATCTCTTGACCTCGTGATCCACCCATCTTGGCCTCCCAAAGTGCTGGGATTACAGGCGTGAGCCACCGCGCCCGTCGGGAATTTGTATCTTTAATAGAATTCATCAGGAAATAGGAATCACTAAAAATAAATGAGATGAGGCCAGGTGCAGTAGCTCACACCTGTAATCCCAGTATTTCGGGAGATGAGGTGGGCAGATCACAAGGTTAGAAGTTTGAGACCAGCCTGGCCAATATGGCGAAACCCCATCACTACTAAAAATACAAAAATTAGCCAGGTGTGGTGGCACACACCTGTAGTCCCTGCTACTCAGGAGGCTGAGGCAGGAGAATCACTTGAACCTGGGAGGCGGAGATTGCAGTGAGCCGAGATTGCGCCACTGCACTCCAGCCTGGCCAACAAGAGAGAGACTGTCTCAAATAATAATAATAATAATAAGTAAGATGATATTAAACTCAAGAAGGCTTTTTAAAAGTAATGGAAAACCGGCTGGGCGTGGTGGCTCACACCTGTAATCCAAGCACTTTGGAGGCCAAGGCAGGCAGATCAACTGAGGTCAGGAGTTCAAGACCAGCCTGACCAACATGGTGAAACCCCATATTTAAAAAAAAAAAAGTAGCCGGGCGCGGTGGCTCACACCTGTAATCCCAGCACTTTGGGAGGCCAAGGAGGGTGGATCACAAGTTCAGGAGTTCGAGACCAGCCTGGCCAAAATGTTGAAATAAATGTCTCTACTAAAAATACAAAAAATTAGCTGGGTGCGGTGGCACGTGCCTATAATCCCAGTTACTCAGGAGGCTGAGGCAGGAGAATTGTTTGAACCTGGGAGGTGGAGGTTGCAGTGAGCTGAGATCGCACCATTGCACTCCAGCCTGGGTGACAGAGTAAGACTCTGTTTCAAAAAAAAAAAAGTAATGGAAAAACAAACAAACAAAAAAAAAAACAAGGAAAAAACTAATAAAGGTAAGTGCAAAAATAGAACAGCTGCCGGGCATGGTGGCTCACACCTGTAATCCAAACACTTTGGAGGCCAAGGCGGGCAGATCACCTGAGGTCGGGAGTTCAAGACCAACCTGACCAACACGGTTGTGAAAACCCGTCTTTAAAAAAAAAAAAAAATAGAACAGCCATAGAGAATAATAGAGAAGATTAGCTTTGGTTTAAAGCTGACAGACCTGACAAGACTAAGCACAAAAAAGGAGGGCAGTCAAGTGCATGGCACATGCCTACGGTCCCAGCTACTCAGGAGGCTCGAGTGGGAGGATTGCTTGAGCCCAGGAGTTCCAGGCTGCAGTGAGCTGTCATCACGCCACGGCACTCCAGGCTGGGTGACAGAGTGAGACACTGTCTCAAAAACAATAAATCAATAAAATAACATAATAACCTTGTTTGGATTCTGATTTGGACAAACCATCCGTGAAAAGGCATTTTGGAAACTAGTGGAGGCAACTGAACACAGTATTGAAAGCTATCAGTGAATTACTGTTAACTGTGCCAAATATAATAGTGGTTATATTTCCCTTACAATGGAAAGGAAATAGCAGTTATATATTTCCCTTCAAGGACCTCATTTTTCGCATTGAAAACTCCGGTTTTTGTTTTTTCGTTTTATTTTGTTTTGTTTTGTTTGAGACAGGGTCTCATCTGTCGCCCAGGCTGGAATGCAGTGGTGTGATCACAGCTCACTACAGCCATGCTCTCCCAGGCTCAAGTGATCCTCGCATCTTGACCTCCTGAGTAGCTGGAACTACAGGCACATGCCACTATATCTAGCTACTTTTTTGAATTTTTTGTAGAGATATGGTCTCACTATGTTGCCCAGTTTGGTCTGAAACTCCTAGACTCAAGTGATCCTCCCACCTCAGCCTCCCAAAGTGCTGGGATTACAGTTGTGAGCCACTGCACCCAGCCAAATACTAACATTTAAAGAGCCACCCCCCCGCCACCTTTTTTTTTTTTTTGAGACAGGGTCTCCCTTTGCCCTCCAGGCTGGAGTGCGGTGGTGTGATCTTGAAGCACTGTATCCTCCACTTCCTGAGTTCAAGCGATTCTTCTGCCTCAGCCTCCCAGGTAGCTGGGACTACAGGTGTGCACCACCAAGCCTGGCTAATTTCTGTATTTTTAGTAAAGGCAGGGTTTCACCACGTTGGCCAGGCTGGTCTCGAACTCCTCACCTCAGGTGATCTGCCTACCTAAATACACCTCTGGAGGGCCTTCCTGAATTAGAAAACCTGAAGTAGCTGGAAGGAAGAACCATCAACCCCTGCAGGGCCTAACTAACCTGAGACATTCTTTTATTTCTTATTCCAGCCTCAACTGACAAGGCCATTGGACTTTGTAACTGACCTTGGCCCAACCTCCTGACTCGCCACCCTACGACCCCCTCCCAGCTTGCAAAAAACCACCAACTGTAACTTCTGTAACTTGCCACTGTTCACCCCAAACCTATAAAATCAATTCCTATCCCACTCCTCTTCGCTGACGCCCTTTTCCGCCTCAGTCCACCTGCACCCGGGTGAATAATCAGCCAAGTTGCTCACACAAAGCCTGTTTGGGGGGGTCTCTTCTTTAAGAGAGTGCGTTTTAACATTTGGTGCCAGAAACCCGGGGGAACTCCTAAGAGAGACCAAACGCCCGTCCCCATTCTCCTTGTGCTCCCTCCGTGAAGAGACCTACCTATGACCTAGGCTCATCAGACCGGCCGGCACACCCACTCACCATCCTTAGATCAGGTAAGTGGTTCGCCCTTCTCACTGCCTGTCAACCTCCTTCTGCCTTCAGTTTCATTTTCCTCTCCCTTTCAATGGAGACAAGAAAAACAGGGCTTTCAATGACGTTGGTGACCGGAAAAAATCCTACATAGGTCTTGTCAGGCCTCCATGTGCAAATCCGGACCCAAAAAGTCTGAAGTCGTGCCTGCCCCAGCTGATCACCACCACCCCCAGCCCCGCCAGCGTTCACTATTATCGCTGTTCGCCCAGCAGAGCTTCCCCTGGACAATAAGCTTCTCACCCCACCCTGCCATCTTAACTGTTATTATGATAATATGAACACTCCTCACCCTACCCTGCCATCTTAACTGTTCTTGCTCTGTGAATATCCCTCCGCCCCACCATACCATTTTAACTACTCTTATGCCTTACCCCACCCACCATTGTAACCGAACTTACGGTAAGGTATACTTCTTGCTCCTACCCCCTCCGCTGTAACTGATCTTACTCCATAACACCCCTGCCCCCTCCCAAAAATATTTGCCCCTAGGCTAGGCGTGGTGGCCCACGCCTGTAATCCAAGCACTTTGGAGGCCTTGGCAGGCAGATCACCTGAGGTCAGGAGTTCAATACCAGCCTGACCAAAATGGTGGAACCCCATCTTTCTTTTTTAATTTTAAAATTAAAAAAAAAAAAATTGCCCCAACCTAGAAAACCAACTCCTACCCCACCGTTCTCTGCTGACGCCCTTTTCGGCCTCAGCCCACCTGCACCCAGGTGAAAAAATAGCTATGTTGCTCACACAAAGCCTGTTTGGAAGATCTCTTTATTAAATGCGTTTAATAGGCCGGGCGCGGTGGCTCAAGCCTGTAATCCCAGCACTTTGGGAGGCCGAGGCGGGTGGATAACGAGGTCAAGAGACCGAGACCATCCTGGTCAACATGGTGAAACCCCGTCTCTGCTAAAAATACAAAAAAAAATTAGCTGGGCATGGTGGCGCGTGCCTGTAATCCCAGCTACTCAGGAGGCTGAGGCAGGAGAATTGCCTGAACCCAGGAGGCGGAGGTTGCAGTGAGCCGAGATCACGCCATTGCACTCCAGCCTGGGTAACATGAGTGAAACTCTGTCTCAAAAAAAAAAAAAAAATGCGTTTAATATTCAGTAATATTGGACGAGAATAACAAGTCACAGAACTAGGAAGACAGTCTTCCCTCAGTGACTGATCATCGTGGAGACGTCTGCTCTGGTCACTGACTCACACTCATAGGTGATGGATCAACACGGGGGACACCCCTTTCGACTGATTCACCCCAGGTTCAGACCAAGGTTGAATCTGGGACGCCTGCTAAGCTGCATTCACTTTCGTTGTCTGCGAGGCTCTTCTTAAACTATGGGGAACGTCCCGCCCTCCATTCCTCCCTCCTCACCCTTAGCCTGCGTTCTCAAACACCTCAGACCTCTCCGGCTGTCACCTGACATAAAACCCAAGCATCTTATTTTCTTTACAATACTGCGTGGCCACAATATAAATTGGACGATAGCTCTAAATGGCCAAAAAACGGTACCTTCAATTTTCTATCCTGCAGGATCTAGACCGCTTTTGCTGTAAAATGGGTAAAAGAGCTGAAGTCCCCTCTGTCCAGGCACTTTCCACACTTCGCTCCCTTCCCAGCCTCTGCTCCCAGTGTGACCCCTCTCAAATTCTCCTTCTGTCCCTCCCACCCGTGCCCCCTGTCCCTACTGCCAGTGAAGATCCTTCACTCTCAACAGACCCTCCCCACCTTTCCCTTCCCCCTCAGTCTGCCCCTCATCAGGCCGAACCAGACTCTAATCTCCCCACCGCCCCATCCCCTCCCTCTTATACCTCCTCTGTCGCTTCATCCCACACCTGCTCGGGACACAATTCAGTCCTAAAACTAGCTCTCCCTCCCCCACCCAACAGTTTTCCCTTCTAGAAGTGGCCGGAGCTGAGGGCATAGTCAGGGCACATGTTCCTTTTTCTCTTTCCGATCTGTCCCAAATGAGTCAGAGCTTAGGATCCTTTTCATCGGATCCCACTAAATATATCCAAGAGTTCCAATATCTAACTCAGTCCTACAATTTAACCTGGAATGACTTAAACGTCATTCTAACCTCTACTCTTTCTCCACATGGACGAAATGGGGTTTATCCTCTGGCTCAGTCTTATGCTGACACCCGCGGACGCCATGAGCCAGCCCTCCAAGAGGGCGTCAGGGCCGTACCTACGGAAGAACCCCAATGGCAACACCAGGTGGGCTCACCTGACATCGCCAAGCCTGACTATATGGTCTCTTCCTTAGTTGAGGGACTTAAGCAAGCAGCTTACAAAACTGCTAATTACGACAAGCTTAAAGAAACTACCCAGGGCAAACATGAAAATCCTTCCCAATTCATGGCCTGCCTAACAGAAATTCTCAGACGCTTCATAGTGCTAGACCCAGAGGGGCCAGAGGGTGGCCTTATTCTTAATAAGCATTTCATTACCCAATCTGCCCTGATATTAGGAAAAAAGTTCAAAAACTAGACCCAAGGCCCTCAAAACCCACAACAGGATTTACTCAACCTTGCCTTTAAGGTATTTAATATCCGAGAAGAGGCTGCCAGGTGGCAGCGTATTTCAGAATTACAAATGCTTGTCTCCACTGTAAGACAGACCCTAGCTCACAGAAGTTTCCGACCACCAAATCCACAGCGTCCAGGCTTCTCTTCAGGACCTCTTCCCCAAAGCCTTGCTTCAGATGCCAGAAAACTGGCCACTGGGCCCGGGAGTGCCCACAGCCTGGGGCTCCATCCTGCTTCAAATGCCAAATGCTTGGATACTGGGCTAAAGAATGCTCACAGCCCAAGGCCCCCTCTAAGCTGTGTCCTCTCTGTGGGGGACCTCACTGGAAGTCGCACTGCCTGACTCACGTCGCTGCTCCCAGAGCTCCCGGATCGAATCCTTGTCAGATCTCCTCGGCTTGGTGGCTGAAGACTTGACACTGCCAGAACACCTCGGAAGCCCCCTGGACCATCATGGACCAACACAGAGCTTCACGTAACTCTTACTGTGGAGGGGAAGTCCATCCCCCTCTTAATCAGCACAGAGGCAACCCACCCCACACAGCCTTCTTTTCAAGGACCTGTCTCCTCGGTCCCCATAACTGTTGTGGGAATGGACGGCAAGGCCTCCAGGCCTCTCACAGCTCCCCAGGTCTGGTGTCCATTAGGCCAGCACTCCTTTCCACATTCTTTCCTACTCATCCCACTTGTCCAGTTCCCCTGTGAGGCCAAGATATCCTAGCAAAACTGTCTGCCTCCTGACTATTCCTGGGCTACAGCCACGCCTCATTGCTGCTCTCCTCCCCAAACCCGTACCTCCCTCAATAGCTCCCCTTATGTCCCCCTACTTTAACCATATGCGGAACACCACCTCCCCCTCCGTTGCTACAAGTCACTCACCCCTCATCATCCCCTTAAAACCTAAACACCCTTAGCCTGCCCAGCACCAGTACCCCATCCCACAACAGGATTTAAAAGGCTGAAAGCGTGTTATCACCCATCTATTGCAACATGGCCTTTTAATTCACCCTCCTGCTTCTTCAGCATCTATACTCAAAGGGGTATCGCATATCCCCTTCCAAAGCCCAAATGTCTTCCTCTATCCTAGCTGTCTAAAAAACCGGACAATTTCTTTTTTTTTTTTTTTGAGACGGAGTTTCACTCATGTTACCCAGGCTGGAGTGCAATGGCGTGATCTCGGCTCACCGCAACCTCCGCCTCCTGGGTTCAGGCAATTCTCCTGCCTCAGCCTCCTGAGTAGCTGGGATTACAGGCACGCACCACCATGCCCAGCTAATTTTTTATATTTTTGGTAGAGACGGGGTTTCACCATGTTGACCAGGATGGTCTCGATCTCTTGACCTCGTGATCCACCCGCCTCGGCCTCCCAAAGTGCTGGGATTACAGGCTTGAGCCACCGCGCCCGGCCAAAACCGGACAAATTCTACAGACCCGTCCAAGACCTCCGCCTCATCAATCAGATTGTACTTCCCATCCACCTGGTTGAACCAAACCCCATAGCCTCCTACCTTCCATGCCCCCTTCCACGACTCTCTATTCTGTTCTTGACCTCAAAAACCCTTTTTTCTAAAGCCCAAATTTCTTCCCCATCTGTTATAATCTTTCACCAGCATGCACAAGCTCTCCCTGCCAACCGTATCCAGTTAATTTCCCAAACCCCAGCCCCATCCACTAAACAGCAGCTTCTCTCCTTCCTAAGTGCTGTAGAATGCTTTCGCCTCTGGATCCGGGTTTCTGCCCCTGTAACCAAACCACTTTATGAACCTACAAAAGGAAACTTAGCTGACCCCATAAACCAAAACTTTTCCCCCCATTCTTCCTTTCGGTTGCTAAAGAAGGCCTCAGAAACAGCCCCTACCCTAGCGCTCCCCAACTCCTCTCTACACAGCAGAAATCAAAGGCTGTGCCGTCGGAATTCTTACACAGGAGCCAGGCCCACTGCCTGTAGCCTTTTTATCCAAACAACTTAACCTCACAGTCCTGGGCTGGCCCTCATGTCCACACACGGCAGCAGCTGCCGCCCTGCTACCCTTAGAATCCCTCGAAAGCACGGGCTATGCCCCACTTACCCTCTAGAGCTCTTACACCCTCCAAAGCTTTCCCTACACCTCACACACTTCCTTTCAGCCCCTCACCCTCTCCAGCATTGTGCAGGCACCCTACTAGCTAAACCACACCGCAGAAAGTCCGTTTCTATTATTTTCTGTGTAACTGTGCTCAGATTCACTGCACTCATTTGCTTTTACACGCCCTGCTTTTGCTTCAGTTGCCGGTTTACACTTTTCCTCCCAGCAACTACAGCTGATATTTCACTCTTAACCTGGCTCCCGTTCTCTGCGCATACCCAATCTTAACGAAAGTGAGTGGCTGCCTATAGATCCCACACGCTTCCTCGTACACCATGAGAACTGAGGCTCTGTCCCCACAGTGACCCTATCAAGCCCCGCTACAGACTTTAACAGCCACAGCCCTCGCTGGTTCCCTTGGCATTTGGGGCCAAAGCCCCGGCCCGCGCAGACCACTTTCTCACCCTTTCAGTTTACACTTCCAGTTCTAAGCCAAGGGCCTTTTTTCCCTGTGTTCTTCTTCTTACTTCTGCTTTCTACCAACTGGACAGGCAATTGTACCCAGTTTTCCTTACTCCCAAAATTCAGTTTGCCAACAGGGATGAAAGCCTCCTGCCTCTCCTCGTGGTCCCGACACGACACAAGCAGGTCATTCCATGAATCCCCTTACTTGTAGGGTTAGGAATTACTACTGCACTGGGCACAGGCATAGCAGGCCTTACCACTTCAGTGGGCACCTTCCCCAGCCTCTCTAATGATTCCTCTGCTAGCATTGCAGAATTAACTCTGTCACTATCCCTTCTTGAAGCTCAAGGAAATTCCCTAGCTGCAGTTGTCCTCCAAAACCGCAGAGGTCTTGATCTACTGACTGCTGAAAAAGGAGATCTTTGCGTCTTCCTAAATGAAGAATGTTGTTTTTTTGTTTTTTTTTTTTTTTTTGAGACGGAGTTTCACTCATGTTACCCCGGCTGGAGTGCAATGGCGCGATCTCGGCTCACTGCAACCTCCGCCTCCTGGGTTCAGGCAATTCTCCTGCCTCAGCCTCCTGAGTAGCTGGGATTACAGGCACGTGCCACCATGCCCAGCTAATTTTTTGTATTTTTAGTAGAGACGGGGTTTCACCATGTTGACCAGGATGGCCTCGATCTCTTGACCTCATGATCCACCCGCCTCGGCCTCCCAAAGTGCTGGGATTACAGGCTTGAGCCACCGCGCCCGGCCAGAACGTTGTTTTTATGTAAGCCAGTCCAGCCTCATATATGATGCCATCAATAAATTAAAAGACAGAGCCCAGAAGCCCGCTAGTCAGGCAAATGGTTGTTCTGGACCTGGCTGGACTGGCTGGACACTCTAACTGGAAGTCATGGCTTCTTCCAATCCTTCGTCCTCTGACACTATCTTTATCCTTCTCTTATTTGGATGCTGTGTTTTCCGATTAATCTCTCAATTCCTACAAAATTGTATACAAGCGATAACCAACCAGTCAATATGACAAATGCTCCTTCTAACAACCCCACAGTATCACCCCTTGCCCCGAGATCTCCCAAGAATCCAAATTGCTTTCCATTTTAGGTTTCCGTGCCACCCCCAAATCCGCTTGAAGAAGCCCTGAGAAACATCACCCCATCAACCTGTTGCCAGCCTTCCTAATATCCCACTGCCCTCCACTCTTCATTTCTTTGTCCTTTATATTACTAATATGAAAAGACAGGAACGTAAGGTCTAACCCACTGTGGACAGCATGGCGACCCTCATGAACCGCACATACACCTCTGGAGGGCCTTCCAGAATTAGAAAACCTGTAGTAGCTGGAAGGAAGAACCATCGAACCCTGCAGGGCCTAACTAACCTGAGACATTCTTCTATTGTTTCTTATTCCGGCCTCAACTGACAAGGCCATTGGACTTTGTAACTGACCTTGGTCCAACCTCCTGACTCCCCACCCTACGACCCCCTCCCAACTTGCAAAAAACCACCAACTGTAACTTCTGTAACTTGCCACTGTTCACCCCAAACCTACAAAAGCAATTCCTATCCCACCCCCCTTCGCTGACACCCTTTAGCCCACCTGCACCCAGGTGAATAAACAGCCATGTCACTCACACAAAGCCTGTTTGGGGGGGGGTCTCTTGATTAAGCGTGCACATTTTAACAATAATAATACCCACAGACGCGCACGTGCACGCACACACGCACCTAGCAAGAGTTGTTCTTAAATTGAAATTGAACAAATTCCAATATCAATTTGAGGGCAATCAATATCTTTAAAATATGATCTTCCAATTCATGAGTCCTATCTATGCTTTCATTTATTTAGGGCTATAACTTTTTTGTAACAATGTTTTACGTATTTTATAGTTTATATGCTTTATGAACATACAGTTTATATGCATTAATGTTTATAGTTTATATGTTTTATAAATACATAGTTCACATGTTTTACAGCTTTATAATTTATGGTTCATGGTTTTCTGTGTAGAAGTTTTGTCTTTCCTTGGTATTTGATGTTTTTGATGCTATTGGAAATGTCTTTTGAAATTTTATTTCCTGTTAGAAGTTTAATAGGTTTTTTTTACTATACTGACCGTGTATGTCTCACACACACACAAAAAGAAATACCAGCTGGACGCAGTGGCTCACATCTGTAATCCCAGCACTTTGGTAGGCTGAAGTGGTTGAATCAGCTGATGTCAGGAGTTCAAGACCAGCCTGGCCAACATGGGGAAACTTTGTCCCTACTAAAAATACCAAAAAAATTAGCTGAGAGTGGTGGCACATGCCTATAATCCCAGCTCCTTGGAAGGCTGAGGTAGGAGAATCGCTTGAACTTGGGAGGCAGAGGTTGCAGTGAGCTGAGATCACGCCATTGCACTCCAGCCTGGGCAACAGAGCAAGACTCTGTCTCAAAAAACAAAACAAAACAAAATATCCATGAGGGGGTATTTCTTCAGATGTTAAACGAAATAAAATTTTAAAGCATTAAAAACAATTATACCCTAATACATTTGAAGGAAAACCAGTAAAGCTAAAGAGAAAAATTTGCCTTAAAATACTGAATTTATCAGACACTGATATTAGAATAACAACACGTTCTTTGGCTGGAGTCACAGAGGGAGCAATAAAACAAAAGAAAAGAAAGAAAAACCCACGTACATTGTCTAAAGATTACACAGTGAGATTAAAGGAGAAAAGAACTGAAAGAGATTAAACAAAAGACTGAGCAATTCAGAGAAAACTGGAAATATATGGGATATTTAGTGTTGAAGGAGCAGCTTGGATCCTCTTGACTGCTTATAGTAAAATGTGAAAAAAGAAAAATGAATTGTTAAGCAAAAAGAACCAGAATTTAAAGATTTGGACAATTCTCAGCTTATTCATACCGTAATACTCAGCGTAGTCCAAAATCTACCAGGTAAGGAAATGAGAATGGGTATGAACCACAGATCGAATTAGTCACCCTAGCAGCTACCAGAGGGGACGGAGATGGGATGAAGTGAAGGAGGGCTGTCGGACTTCTAAAGGTCCTACAGGAGCAGGCCATAGAGCAAGCCTGTTCAACCTGTGGCCAGCGGCCCACATTCAGCCCAGGATGGCTTTGCATGTGGTCCAACACAAATTTTTTTTTTCTAAAATAGAGTCTAACTCTGTCACCCAGGTTGGAGTGCAGTGGCATGATCTCAGCTCACTGCAACCTATGCCTCCCAGGTTCAAGTGATTCTACTGCCTCAGCCTCCTGAGTAGCTGGGATTATAGGCACTCGCCACCATGTCTGGCTAATTTTTATATTTTTAGTACAGACAGGGTTTCACCATGTTGGTGAGGCTGGTCTCAAACTCCTGATCTCGTGATCCACCTACCTCAGCCTCTCAAAGTGCTGGGATTACAGGCATGAGCCACCGCACCTGGCCCTTTTTTTTTTTTTTTTAAGCTCTTCAGCTATCATTAGTATATTTTATGTGTGGCCCAAGACAATTTTCTTCTTCCAAAGTGGCCCAGAGAAGCCAAAAGATTGGACACCCCTACCAGAGCTATAGAGCTTTTTTTTTTTTTTTTTGTTTTTTTTAGAGATGGTCTCACTGTGCCACCCAAGCTGGAGTGCAGCAGTGTGATGACAGCTCACTGCAGCCTTGATCTCCCAGGCTCAAGTAATCCTCCCAACCTCAGCCTCCTGAATAGTTGGGGCTACAAATGCGTGCTACCATCCCAAGCTAATTTTTAAAAAAATTATAGAGATGAGGTCTCACTACATTGTCCAGGCTGGTCTTGAACTCCTGGGCCCAAGCAATCCTCCCACCTCAGCCTCTCAAAGTACTGGGACTACAGGCATCAGCCATCATGACTGGCAGAGCTATTTTCAAGGTGCAGTGTTCTTAAAGACAAGTAAAGGACCCCAAAGACAATTCAATCATCAGGGCTGCCACTCCCACCAGAGGCCCAGAGTGCACAGGCCAGGGACAGGGTTGCCACCACCTCAGTTGTGAAGGCCAGGACCACCACCCAGCAGAGCCATGAGAGTGTAGTCCCCACCCCAGTAGGTCCAGAGGGCAGTGTCCAGTCAAAGAGGATTATTCACAAGCCTTAAAGTCTACTGGGGATTGTCTTGCTAGGATTTAGAATTGCTTGGCACTGAGAGCTAAACTCTGATTTTTTATCTTGCCCAAATTCCTAAGGGGTCTGGGGAGTCATGACCTACAAATCATAAGTTCTCATCAAATGGGTTTTATTTAACCCTATATATCGTGATTTACTTTCCAACCTGACTCTGGCATGACATTATGAGACAAGGAAGCAAATCAAAATATTTTATCTCAAAACGTTTCTTTGCCAGATTTCGAAACGGCCCTGCAAAGCTGTTCTCTGTGTGGGAAAACATGCATCTGCAAAGAATCGCTACTAAGAAGGGTAGATCTTTTTCTTCCAGACCCTTCCAATCCTAAAGAGATTTACTAAGATCTGAAAGGGAAACATTTGTATCTATTGTCTCTAAGGGCAGCCAGTAGAAGACTTCAAAAGAACTTTGGTCTCTGCAATCTTTACCTTAATTTGAACATTCCCTTTCTATCAATCAATTTTGTCTTTGTTAGACAGACTCAACCATTTGTCAAACCAGAAAATGTTTAAATTCACCTATAGGCTGGAAGCTCCCCCACCCCACCCCACCCCGCCCTTTGATTTGTCCCACCTTTCTGGACCAAACCAATGCATCTCTAAAATGTATTTGATAGATACTTCACGCCTCTCTAAAATGTATAATGTGAGGCCAAGGCAGGTGGATCACCAAATCAGGAATTCAAGACCAGTCTGGTCAACATAGTGAAACCCCATCTCTATTAAAAATACAACTAACGGCCGGGCACGGTGGCTCACGCCTGTAATCCCAGCACTTTGGGAGGCCGAGGGGGTGGATCATCTGAGGTCAGGAGTTCAAGACCAGCCTGGCCATCATGGTGAAACCCCATCTTTTTTAAAAAATTGAAAAATAAAAATACAACGAATTAGCCGAGTGTGGTGGCAGGTGCCTGTAATCCCAGCTACTCGGGAGATTGAGGCAGAATTGCTTGAACCTGGGAGGTAGAGGTTGAAGTGAGCCGAGATTGCACCGCTGCACTCCAGCCCAGATAACATTTCAAGACTTCGTCTCAACAAAAACTAAACCAAGTTGTGCCCCGACCATCTTGGGCACATGTTCTCAGGACCTCCTGAGGGCTGTGTCACGGGTCATGGTCACTCATATTTGGCTCAGAATAAATCTCTTCAAATATTTTACAGAGTTCGACTCTTTTCGTCGACAGCACCTATCACTTCCTACTCTTTTTTTTTTAGATAGGGTCTTGCTCTGTCCCAGGCTGGAGTGGAGCGGCACGATCTCAGCTCACTGTAACCTCTGCCCCCTGAGCTCAAGCAATATTCCCACCTCAGCCTCCCCAATAGCTGGGACCACTGACAGGCACCATCACACATGGTTATTTTTTGTAGTAGAGACAGGGTCTCACCATGTTGCCCAGACTACACTCCTACTGATTTCTCTCCCTTTGGGAATAGGGATGGTATCCTTTGCCTGTCCCACCACTGCATTTTGGAAACACATATCTGGTTTCACAAGTTTCACAACTGGAGATAAATTTTGCCTCAGGATGAAATGTACCTATGGTCTCATTCATATCTGATTTAGATAATATTTGAATAAGACTTTGCATTTGAGAGTTAAAGTTGATGCTGGAATGAAGTAAGACTGCTGGGGTGGGGGCAGAGGTTGCTGAGATCGTGCAACTCTAGCCTGAGGCAGAGCAAGATTCCATCTCAAAAAAAAAAGAAGTAATTAGGTTTAGATGAGATCACGAGGGTGGAGCTGCCAGGATGGGATTAAGGTCCTTATGAGAAGAGGAAGAGAAATTCCATCTCTCTCTGCATGCATGCACCCATGTTGGGAGGTGAGCAGGTCTGTACAAACCTTTGCCCAAAGGCTGAAGAAGCTGAGAAGCTAAAGAAAGAGGCTGACAAATCCAGTTTCTCAGAAACATTTAATAGGGACTATTAACCCCAGATTCTGGGCTTACAAACCATGGGGAATTTGTCTAAGGGCAGGATTTATGGTAATTATCTGAAAGGCATTAGAGGTATTCCCAGAACTGGGGTTAATCAGAAGTCAACATGGACAGATTAACATCCAAGATGGAGTTGCTTTAGCCTCCACAACCAGGGAAAGGCCACGTGAGGATATAACCAGGAAGAGGGCCCTCACCAAGATCATACCAGCACCCTGGTCTTAAACCTCCTGCCTCTAGGATTGAGAGAAATGCTTATTATTTAAGCCACACAATCGATAGTATTTCCTAAAAGCAGTCTGAATGGACTAAAACACACGTGAAACTCTCCTCAAGTTTCACTAAGGATATGCTGGGCCATAAAATGTGCCGAAATCGGGCAGGTGCAGTGGCTCATACATGTAATCCCAGCACTTTGGGAGGCCAAGGCACGCAGATCACCTGAGTTCAGGAGTTCAAGACCAGCCTGACCAACATGGTGAAACCCTATCTCTACTAAAAATACAAAATTAGCCAGGTGTGGTAGCATATGCCTGTAATCCTAGCTACTTGGGAGGCTGAGGCAGAATTGCTTGAACCCGGGAGGCGAAGGTTGCAGTGAGCCGAGATCACACCATTGCACTTCCAGCCTGGGCAACAAGACCGAAATTCTGTCTCAAAAAAAAAAAAAGCACAACCACCAAAATTGCTAAAATTAAAACTTTTGGCTGGGTGCAGTGGCTTACGCCTGTAATCCTAGCAGTTTGGGAGGCCAAGGTGGGCAGATCACTTGAGCCCAGGAGTCAGGACCAGCCTCAGCAACATAGACCAACCCCTTCTCTACAGCAAATAAACAAAATTTAGCCAAACACCATGGTGCATGCCTGCAGTCCCCAGCTGCTTGGAAGGCTAAAGTTGGAGGTTGGTTGAGCCCAGGAGGTGGAGGCTGCAGTGAGCTGAGACTGTGCCACTACGCTCCAGCCTGGGGGACAAAGTGAGACCCTGTCTCAGAAAAAAAAAATTACAGAGCAGGCACAGTGGCTCACACCTCTAATCCCAAAACTTTGGGAGGCCAAGGCGGGCAGATCATGAGGTCAGGAGATTGAGACCATCCTGGCCAACACTGTCTCTACTAAAAATACAAAAAATTGGCCAGGCGTGGTGGCTCATGCCTGTAATCCCAGCACTTTGGGAGGCTGAGGTGGGTGGATCATGAGGTCAGGAGTTAAGAGACCAGACTAATCAACATGGTGAAACCGTGCCGCTACTAAAAACACAAAAATTAGCCGGGCCTGGTGGCGCATGCCTGTAATCCTAACTACTCAGGAGGCTGAAGCAGGAGAATTGTTTGAACGCGGAGGCAGAAGTTGCAGTGAGCCGAGATCGCGCTACTGCACTCCAGCTGAGGCGACAGAGCGAGACTCCATCTCAAAAGAAACAAAAAAATTCCTTGGAAACCGAAATGGCTCTGATCTATTGCTTTGTTTGTTTTTGGGACGGAGTCTCACTCTGTAGCCCGGGCTGGAGTGCAGTGTCATGTTCTCGGCTCACTGAAACCTCTGCTTCCCAGGTTGAAGCGATTCTCCCTGTCTCAGCCTCCGGAGTAGCTGGGACTACAGGCACGTGCCATGTGCCTAGCTGATTTTTGTATTTTTTAGTAGAGACAGTATTTCAGGCCGGGCGCGGTGGCTCAAGCCTGTAATCCCAGCACTTTGGGAGGCCGAGGCAGGTGGATCACGAGGTCAAGAGATCGAGACCATCCTGGTCAACATGGTGAAACCCCGTCTCTACTAAAAATACAAAAAATCAGCTGGGCATGGTGGCGTGTGCCTGTGATCCCAGCTACTCAGGAGGCTGAGGCAGGAGAATTGCCTGAACCCAGGAGGCGGAGGTTGCGGTGAGCCGAGATCGCGCCATTGCGCTCCAGCCTGGGTAACAAGAGGGAAACCCCCCTTCTTTTTTTTTTTTTTTGAAAAAAAAAAAGAGAGACAGCATTTCACTGTTGACCAGGCTGGTCTCAAACTCCCGACCTCAGGTGATCCACCCACCTCAGCCTCCCAAAGTGCTGGGATTACAGGGGTGAGCCATGGCACTCAGCCGATTTCTATTTTAACTGACAAAAAATACATATATTTATGGTGCACAAAAATGATGTTTTAAATATGTATATATTGAATGGCTAAATTGAGGTAATTAGCATATGTATTACTTCACATACTTATCTTTTTTTGTAAGAACACTCAAAATCTACTTCCTGGCTGGGTGCGGTGGCTCGCACCTGTAATCCAAGCACTTTGGAGGCCAAGGCGGGTGCCATCACCTGAGGTCGGGAGTTCACGACCAGCCTGGCCAACATGGCGAAACCCCGTCTTTTTTTTTTTTTTTTTTGAGACGGAGTTTCGCTCTCGTTACCCAGGCTGGAGCGCAATGGCGCGATCTCGGCTCACCGCAACCTCCGCCTCCTGGGTTCAGGCAATTCTCCTGCCTCAGCCTCCTGAGCAGCTGGGATTACAGGCACGCGCCACCATGCCCAGCTGATTTTTTTGTATTTTTAGTAGAGACGGGGTTTCACCATGTTGACCAGGATGGTCCCGATCTCTTGACCTCGTGATCCACCCGCCTCGGCCTCCCACAGTGCTGGGATTACAGGCTTGAGCCACCGCGCCCGGCCCCAACCCTGTCTTAAAAAAAAAAAAAAAAAAAATCTACTTCCTTAGCAATTTTCAAGTATACAACATATTATTATAAACTATAGTCACCATTATGATGTATGATAGACCTCTTGAACTTATTCCTAACTGAAATTTTGTGTCCTTTGACCAACATCTCCCTAATCCTCCCACCTCCTAGTCTCTAGTAACCACTATTTTATTCTCTGTTTCTATGAGTTTGACTTTGACACTCCAAATATAAGTGAGATGGTGCTTTGTTTTTTTGCGCCCTATTTCACTTAACATAATGTCCTCTAGGTATGTCCATGTCATGATAAGTGATGGGATTTCCTTCTTTTAAGGCTGAATGGTATTTCATTGTGTACATATACATTTTCTCTATCCATCCATTGATGGACAGGTAGGTTGATTACATACTTTGGCTATTATGAATAATGCTGCAATGCACAAGGGAGAGCAGGTATTTCTTCGAGGTATGGATTCTATATCCTTTGAATATGTACCCAGTGCTAGGATGGCTGGATCATATGCACATGGTAGCTCTACTTCTAATTTTTGGGGGAACATCCATACTTTCTTCCATAATGACAATGATTTATATCTGGACTAGCATGTTGTATACATGAAATGTATACATAGGTTAAAACTCATCGAACTGAGGCTGGGCACGGTGGCTCACGCCTGTAATCCCAGCACTTTGGAGGCCAAGGCGGGTGGATCACCTGGGGCCGGGAGTTCAAGACCAGCCTAACCATCATGGTGAAACCCGTCTTAAAAAAAAAAAGAAAAAGAAAAAAAAGAAATACGTTCCTTTACAAACTTTTTTTTTTAAGTGAAAGGGAGTCTCACTCTGTTGCCCAGGCTGGAGTGCAGTGGCTCAAAAAAAAAAAAAAATTGCTTGGTCAGTGTATGGGGAGAAACTCCCACACATTTGGTCACAGAAATTTTGTGTTGATTGTTGCAGTGTGAGAGAATAAAAAAAGTGCTCTGAGTTTGTTTTTCTACCTTTTTTTTTTTTTTTTTTGAGATGGAGTCTCTCTCTCTCTCTTGCCCAGGCTGGAGTGCAGTGGTGCAATCTCAACTCACTGCAACCTCCACCTCCCAGGTTCAAGCCATTCTGGTGCCTCAGCCTCCCAAATGGCTAAGACTACAGGCACACACCACCATGCCTGGCTAATTTTTGTATTTTTTAGTAGAGACGGGGTTTCACTGTGTTGACCAGTCTGGTCTCGAACTCCTGACCTCAAGCGATCTGCCTGCCTCAGCCTCACAAAGCACTGGGATTACAGGTGTGAGCCACCACACCAAGCCAGTTTTTCCACATTTATGTATCAATAAACAATTAGAAAATAAAAATTTTAAACTATACTATTTATAATACCATAAAAATACACAAAGGAAAAAATGAAAGATAAATAAGACTTTGAATAGAAACATATATATAATACAAAATTGAGAGAGAAGGAAAGAAAACTAAATACATGAGCAGATATACCATGTTAATGGACTGGAAAACTCAATATAGTAAAATGGCAATTCCACAGAAATGTTCTATAGACTCAGTGTAGTCCAAGTTAGTTTTATTGACAAGCTGATTCTAAAATTTATATGGAAATAACAGAGACAAAAATAGCCAAGACAATATTGAAGAATATCAAGCTTTATTATAAAGCTACAGTAATTATGAGGCTGCTGTTAGCTCACAGATAGAAAAACAGACCAATGCAACAGAATAACGCCTACAGACATATCCATGCTCATGTGAACACTCAATCTACAACAAAATTGAAACTTTGAAGTGATGGAAAAAAAAGGATTTCTCAATAAATAGTGCTTGGTCAACTGGATATCCATATTAAAAAACGAAACTTGATTCTTACATCTTTTACTAGGAAAATAAATGCATATAGTTGTGAGTGGTGGTGTGTGTCTATAGTACAATTCAGTGATTTATCAAGAAGCAACTGCTTGTCGTGAGTAGTTGCTTCTTGATAAATCACTGAATTGTATGTTTATTTTGTGCACTTTTCTGTGAATTCTATTTCACAATTAACGGCATATAAAACAGCCTCAGTGGCTGGGTTTAACAGCAGATTAACAGCCAGGCACAGTGGCTCACACCTGTAATCTCAGCACTTTGGGAGGTGGAGGCAGGTGGATCACTTGGGGTCAGGAGGTCAGGAGTTTGAGACCAACCTGGTCAACAGGGTGAAACCTCGTCTCTACTAAAAATACAAAAATTAGCTGGGCACAGTGGCTCACACCTGTAATCCTAGCACTTTGGGAGGCTGAGGCAAGTGGATCATGAGGTCAGGAGTTTGAGACCAGCCTTGCCAACGTGGTGAAACCTCATCTCTACTAAAAATACAAAAATTAGCTAGCCGTGGTGGCATGCACCTGTAATCCGAGCTACTCGGGAGGCTGAGGCAGGAGAATCACTTGAGCCCGGGACACAGAGGTTACAGTGAGCCGAGATCATGCCACTGCACTCCAGCCTGGGCGACAGAGTGAGACTCCGTCTCAGGAAAAAAAAAAAAAAATTAGGCGGGCACAGTGACACATGCCTGTAATCTCAGCTACTCAGGAGAATAGCTTAAACCCAGAAGGCAGGGGTTGCAGTGAGCCGAGATCACGCCACTGCACTCTAGCCTGGGTGACACAGCGAGGCTCTGTCTCAAGAAAAAAAAAGGAATTCCAGATGTAATTCTAGCACTGTAGGAGGCCAAGGCTGGAGGTTCACTTGAGGCCAGGAGTTCAAGACCAGCCTGGGCAACATAGCAAGACCCCATCTGTACCAAAAATAACACATAAAAAAATAGCAGGGCATAGTAGCACACACCTGTAGACCTAGCCACCTGGCATGCTGAGGCAGGAGGTTTCTTTGAGCCACAATTGTGTCACTGCATTCCAGCCTGGGCAGAGCTAAATTTAGACTCAAAAAAGAAAAGAAAAAATTAATGGCAGAGAATTTTCCTAAACTGATGAGACACAAAACCACAGATTCAAGAAACTTAAATCCTGGCCAGAGCAATGGCTCAACGCCTGTAATCCCAGCTCTTAGGGAGGCAGAGGTGGGAGGATAGCTTGAGCCCAGGAGTTTGAGACCTGCCTGGGCAATATAGCGAGACCCCATTCTCCACAAAAAGGAAAAAAAAAATCTTTCTTTTTTTTTCTTTTGTGACGAAGCTTCGCTCTTGTCCAGGCTGGAGTGTAACAGTGCAATTTCGGCTCACCACAACCTCTGCCTCCTGGGCTAAAGTGATTCTCCTGCCTCAGCCTCCCAAGCAGCTGGAATTACAGGCATGCACCACTGTACCTGGCTAATTTTTTGTATTTAGTAGAGACGGGGTTTCACCATGTTGGTCAGGCTGGTCTCAAACTCCTGACCAATGTGATCTGCCCGCCTTGGCCTCTCAAAGTGCTGGAACTACGGGTGTGAGCTACAGTGCTAGGCCAAAAAAAAAAAAAAATCTTAAAAAGCAATAAAAAAAAAAAAAAAAAAAAGCAATCACGCTGGGCGAGGTGGCTCATGCCTGTAATCCCAGCACTTTGGGAGGCCAAGACAGGTGGATTGCCTGAGCTCAGTAGAAAAAATTAGTCGGGCATGGGGGCATGTGCCTGTAGTCCCAGCTACTCAGGAAGCTGAAGCAGGAAAATTGCTTGAACCTCAGAGGTGGAGGATGCAGTGAGCTAAGATCATGCCACTGCACTCTAGCCTGGGAGACAGAGGGAAACTCCAGAAAAAATAAAAATAGGCCGGGCGCGGTGGCTCATGCCGTAATCCCAGCACTTTGGGAGGCTGAGGTGGGCACATCACGAGGTCAGGAGATTAAGATCATCCTTCCCAACATGGCGAAATTCCATCTCTTACTAAAAATAAAAAAATTAGCTGGGCGTGGTGGCACGTGCCTGTAATCCCTGCTACTCAGGAGGCTGAGATAGGACAATCACTTGAACCTGGGAGGCAGAGGTTGTAGTGAGCTGAAATCACGCCACTACACTCCAGCCTCTGAGACAGAGCAAGACTCCATCTCAAAAACATAAAAAACAAAATAAGACAAAATAAAAAATTTAAAATAAAAAACAGAAGAGAAAACAAGAAGTAATAGTTGAAGAAAAATATGGAGTAAAACCAAAACAATACAGGAAATCAAAAAAGGAAAGTGTGGGAGAGACAACACAAAAGATGCAAATATAACCCCAGTATAGCAATAACTACATTACATTAATTAATTTATTTATTTTTGAGTCACGGCTCACCGCAGTCTCAACCTGCTGGGTTCAAGTGATCCTCCTACTTCAGCCTCCCAAAGAGGTGGGATTACAGGCATGAGCCATGGCACCCATCTGGCCCTTACATTAAATTTAAATGGAATAGGGCAGGCGTGGTGGTGTGCGCCTGTGTTCCTGACTACTCGGGAGGCTGAGGCACGGAAATCGCTTGAACGCAGGAGGAGGAGATTGCAGTGAACTGAGACTGAGCCACTGCACTCCAGCCTGAGTCTCAAAATAAATAAATAGAATAAACGCTCCTGCTTTTAAAAAACAAATACCACAATGGGTTTTTTAAGAAAGACATTTGTAAAATATAAAAATGCCAAAAGGTGAAGTGAAATGGTAAAAGATGACCTGTCAGGAACCTCAGGCGTGACTGGCAGGTGTGCAGCTATGCTCCACTGCCAAGAGCAACTGGAAGTCCTTAGTGGCTGTGTGCCTCTCCATGACATGGCAACTCCACAACCAGATGTGTTTCCAAGAAAATTCTTACACAGCTCCATAAAAGGAGGTATACCAGGAGGCCCACTGAAGCGATCTATCATGGCAACCACTGTGGACTGACACCCTCCAAAGGGACAAAGCAGTGGTGGGCAAGGGCCAGATGTGCCACAGCAATGTGGACAGGTCTTACACTACACTGACTTTGCAAGAACACAAATGATAAAAAGTCTGCTCCTTATACATAGCAGACTGGTTGCCTGTGGGGTGGGAAGGGAACGAAATGGTCATAAGCCATCTCATTAAATACATAGGCCAGGCACGGTGGTGCACACCTATAGTCCCAGCTACTCAGGAGGCTAAGGGAGGAGGATAGCTCAAGCCCAGGAGTCTGACACCAGCCTGGGCAACACGGTGAGACTCCATCTCACAAAAATAAATATGTGGCCGGGCATGGTGGCTCATGCCTGTAGTCCCAGCACTTTGGGAGGAAGAGGCAGGTGGATCACAATATCAGGAGTTTGAGACCAGCCTGGCCAACATAGTGAAACCCCATCTCTACTACAAATACAAAAAATTAGCTGGATGTGGTGGTAGGTGCCTGTAATCACAGCTACTTGGAAGGCTGAGGCAGAATCACTTGAACCCAGAAGGTGGAGGTTGTAGGTACCCACCCTGAGGACATCTTGACACAGGTACACACCCAGGGGTGAGCCACAGGACCAGCTGAGGCCAAGGATCCCTAAGAAACCTGCTTAGACCAAGGCTCAGCGAGCCAGAGTCGTCAGGGTAGAGGGGATGAACAGCAGACTAACTGAGCAGCCCAGAACAGGGGCTCCCTAAACCCTCTGGTCCAATGCTCTGGCCACCGCCTGGAGTGGGCTGAGAGGCCAGAGGGGCAGAGCCGTTTCTCTTCCACATACTCTCCTGTGGGGCACATGCTCCAGCCACCCACCCTGCGACCCACCAGGGCACCCACCTGGCTTCAGGCACAGCACACCTTTCCTCGGTCCACACAAATTTCTTCAGCACGTCAGAGCAGCAGTATCGGTCATAACAGGTACCACAGCAGAAATCTGGACAGGACTCAGGGAAGAGACCGAGTCCACGGGAAGCTGTACACATCTCACCATGCGCTGGGGAGGAGAAACACACCTGCTCACCTGTGCCCCCAGGGCCAGGCCCCAGCCCACACAGCCCCTCACCGGCACAGCCACCAGACCACACACTCGCATGCTGTGCTGTCCCTGAGCTACCCTAGCCACAGGCCACCTTCCGACCCTGGCCGCTTCTCCCCCTCAGCCCTACCCTCTCCCACCAGCCACACAGTTAGAGATGCCCTAACTGGGATCCTCTCTCCCTCGCCAGTGCACCAGCCTCCTATGGGAGAGTGAACTTTCTCAGTGTGAGTCTGATGGGGTCACAGGCTGCTCTCAGACCTCCCTAATTCTCACTGCTTCTGGATAAAGGCCCGAGTTTGCAAGCAGGGCCTAGACTGCAAAGGGCCCTGAAGATCACTCCAGCTCTCCAAACTGTCCATACTCCACTTACATTCTTGCCTGCTTCCCATCTCCTGCCTTTTTTTTTTTTTTTTTTTGAGACAGTCTCATTCTGTCGCCCAAGCTGGAGTTCAGGATCTCGGCTCACTGCAACCTCTGCCACCCGGGTTCAAGCGATTCTCCTGCCTCAGCCTCCAAGTAGCTGAGATTACAGTGCCTGCCACCATGCCTGGCTAATTTTTGCAGTTTTAGTAGAGATGGGGCTTCACCATCTTGGCCAGGCTGGTCTTGAACGCCTGACCTCATGATCCACCTGCCTCGGCCTCCCAAAGTGCTGGGATTATAGGCGTGAGCCACCACGCCCAGCCAGCATTCATTCCCTGCCTTTCATCTCTACTCATCCTTCAAGGCCCTATTCCAGGCTGCCTCCTCCAGAAACTGCCCAGGTGAGAAGTCACACAGCTGAACACCTGCAGGGGCTGGACATTGAACTGTCCATTTCTTTTTTTTTCCTTTTTTTAGACGGGTCTCACTCTGTTGCCCAGGCTGGTTTATAGTGGCATGATCTTGGCTCACTGCAACCTCTGCCTCCTGGATTACAGATTCTCCTGTGTCAGCTTCCCAAGTAGCTGGGATTGCAGGACACTCTCCTGGACACCCAGCTAATTTTTTGCATTTTTTAGTAGAGATGGGATTTCGCCATGTTGGTCAGGCTGGTCTCAAACTCCTGACCTCAGGTGATCCACCCACCTCAGCCTCCCAAAGTGCTGGGATTACAGGTGTGAGCAACCGCAACCAGCCATTTTTTTTTTTTCGGAGTTTTGCTCTATTGCCCAGGCTAGAGTGCAGTGGCACGATCTCGGCTCACTGCAATCTGTATCTCCTGAGTTTGAGTGATTCTCCTGCCTCAGCCTCCCGAGTAGCTGAGATTACAAGTGTCTGCCACCATTCCCAGCTAATTTTTGTATTTTTAGTAGAGATGGGGTTTTGCCATTTTGACCAGACTGGTCTCGAACTCCTGACCTCAGGTGATCCGCCCGCCTCGGCCTCCCAAAACACTGGGATTACAGGCATGAGCCACCACACCCAACCAGACTGTGCGGTTCTTAATCCTCATTCCTTCTCATCACTCAGCCACAGCAGCCTCAGCCGCTGCTGGGCACAACTGCAGAGGCCTAGCTCTCACAGACCACCCCACGACCATGATAACAGGCTAGCTCCTGGTCAGAAATTGTCACAACCATCATACAAGCGTTCATAAAGCACTTAGCCCCGCGCTGGGCCTACAGCAGTTGTCCAGGAAATGTTTGTGCCTTCCAGGAGTTTTGAGACCAGCCTAAGCAACAGGGCTCCCAGGCAGTGGCACCATCTGGAGCTCTGGAACCATCACAGGGCTCTCAGCACAGAGTTGGGATCCAATGACATCCTTACAAGTCTCAATGTACAAGGTTGTGCTGAGGGGACCTGGCTGACAACAAATGTGGAATACAACCCAGGGTTTTGGATGACAAGGTTTACAAACCTCCAGGAAGATGCTACAGTCAAATGTTCCCATGTATCCTTAGGCTACATTAGCAGAGACCTAGAGCCCACTAGCAGGAAGGAACAGTATGGGATTTTTCAGGGAAGACTCCAAAGAGACATCTAGTTCAGCGAGGCCCACAAGCCCGCAGTAGGCAAGGCACAGGTCTGATGATAGCGCTGAGGCATAACTACATCTGCCTGGAAACAGTCTGGCATAGCACACGGCATCTGGAGACCCAGCCAGGCCAGGCACCTGGCCGTGTGCAGCATCTGGTGCCCAGGCCTGATCAGGGCACCATGCACCCTGCCGCTGTCAGTGGAGTGACACCCAGAGACACACACACCGAGTGACCTCCTTAGGAGGAAACTTTAGTGGGGAGTGGGGGTGAACTGCACTTCTTGGCAGCTCCAGGCAGAACCCTGCTCTGGGCAAAGCCATGGAGGAGAGGACTGAACCGCTGATGAGCCCAGCTTGGCCAGCTGCCCACCTGAAAGCTGGTAGCATGCAGCACCCACATGCAGCAGGGTCTTCACAGCCCAGCCTGAGCTACTGAGCTAGGGCTGAAGACACACTGATGAGGCTGTCTAGGCCGAGTTCATGGCACAAATGCTCTCTGACCCCGACCTCACTGAATCAATGACCCTCCTACAGGCCCACTCCAGGGGTGGGTAGGTTCTGGGCACAAGTCTCCCCTTTCTAGGTTCTCTAGCCCAGGGCCTCCGGATTCATCCCAGCACTCAGGAAATAAAGCCTTCCCCTCCAGGAAGCCACCCACTCCAAAGGGTGAGAAGGCGGTTGTTCCAATTCCTACCCCTAAAGGGCCCCCAGCCAGCCTTCCAGAGTCTCTTTATCACCGATCTGCAACCAACACACACAGCGGTGTCTCCACCCCAGAGGCCAGCCTCAGCACCGGGCTCTCCAGGAACACAAGAGCCCAAGGAGGCTGCGGTGGGGGCTCCCAGACACGAAACAGAGGCAAAGAGGAAAGGCCTCTGATGGAGGGGCCAGGCCGCCCTGCAGCCCCCGTCCAGACAATAGCCAGGCGGGGGGAATCCTACCGCAGCCTCTGGGGACCCCATCCCCAGGGACAGGGACCGGAGGGCAGACTCCTCCCCACCGTTCCAAGACAGACAAGGGTGGCAGCTGCCTGGGGTCGGGGCAGGGTTGTTCAGGCAAGGAGGATACTGGGGAGGAGGAGAGGTCCGTAGTGGTGGGGGGTTCGCTGACGGCCTCGGGGCAATTAGAGGTCGGTGGGGGGCAAGGCAGGGCTGGTGCTGCCCGGCTGGTTGGAGCGGCAGCGCGGGGAAGTGCCTGCCGGGTCCCAGGGCAGAACGGGCCGCCCCCACCCCCAGGCTCACCACCCGGAGGCGGCGGTAGCAGCAGCAGCAGCAGCAACAGGATCCGCGGTGCTGGGGCCGGCGCGGCCATGGCAGGGTGGACCGACAGACGGACGCGAGCGCCGGGCGCGGAGCCACCACAGCCTCAGCGACCCGCGCGGCCGCTCCTCTCCCTCGCCCCGCCCCGGCCCGGCTGGTTCCCGGAACCCCCGCCCGGGAGGGGGCGGAGGGCAGAGGAGAAGGAAGAGGAGGAGGAAGAGGAAGAGGAGGAGGAGGAGGAGGAGAAGGAAGAGGGAGGAAGAGGAGGAGGAGGAGGAGAAGGAAGAGGGAGGAAGAGGAGGAGGAGGAGGAAGAGGGAGGAGGAGGAGGAAGAGGGAGGAAGAGGAGGAGACGGAGGAGGAGGAGGAGGAAGGGGAGGTGGAGGGGGAGGAGGGGGGGGGGGGGGGGGAGGGGGAGGAGAGGGAAGATGGAGGAGGAAGAGGGAGATGGAGCGTAGTGGTTGCGGGGGTGGTAGGGGAGAAGGGAGAGGAGGGGGAGGACGGGGAGGGGGGCTGGAAGGGAAGGAAGCCGACATCCCTCCCAGGCTCGGGGCCAGCTCAGCACCTGGCGTCTGCGCGAAAACTTGGGACCCATTTCCCGGACGCGGACAGGCGCCAGGCGATGCTCGGAGTTGCCTTTTGCTCACCGGATGCTTGGGAGGGTGCAGGGCGGCCCCCAGCCTTCGGGCTTGGAGGGCCTCCCCAGGAATGTGCACCGTGACACTGAGCGCCTACTGTGTGGGCTGGGGGCAGCCACAGCCCATCCCTCCCAGCGTGATCCCGGTGGATCCACACTCGCCCGAGGACTACCTGAGGAGTAGGGGAGTTGGTGCCGGGACAGGGCCCAGCGCAGACCTTCGTACTAAGTAGACACTCCACAAGTGCCCTGCCGGTTCGCTTCTGCAAGCCCAGCCCCCAGATCAGAGTACACTCAATCTCTTGCACCCATCTTGACATCCTCATCCCAAGGTGATCCCCGGCCCCAACCTTGCACACATGGGCACGTGCCTGTGACATGCAGGCTCGGCACTGGCGCAGTGGGCCAGGACTGAGCTAGACACTGGCAGCTCCCAGGGCACAGCCAGGCCGACTTCCCGCACAGGGTTCCGGGGCTGCCAACTTCCCCCCACTGCGGGGCAAGGGTCCAGGCAGAACCAGGGAGTTGAGTCATTCTTCCTTTTATGCCCAGAGTTCATGACCCACCCCTACTCTGCACCTGGCACAATTAGAACATTGCACTCCAGACAGAAAACATGAAATGTCACACTAATGGGGCACCCAGGCCAGGTTGTGCACCCTGTGTGCCACCATATATTTCTCACCTAAAGGCGGAGACATCACTGTGGACAAAGAAAAACCCAAGGGGACAATCTGGGATGTTCCCAGGAATTTCCCAGGTTAGGATGTTAGAACAGGGAGAGGAAGGCCTGGGTCTCCAATAAGCCCCCATCACCTCCTGGCCAAGAAGGGCTTAAGACTCACTGTGCTCAGCACACATGTGGGTGGCAGGGATATGACTGTCCCCAGGCAGGGTGAACTCTGGGAGAGTCTTGGTGAAGGACTGGACTCATATCCTCCCTGGCAGCCCAGCCTTATTATCCCACCTCTGCTTCCTGAGCTCCACTCTCCAAAGTTGGGTACAGTCCGGGTCCCCCTTCTGCAGAATGGCCACTGCACACCCATCATGTCCAGCTCTAGAGCCATCCTGTGTTCCATGCCCTGGGTGCCTGGCCCTCTGCCTCCATAAGTTTGCACCATCTGCAAGCTTGGTTTCTTGTCCCTTGGTTTTCCAGTTCCTGCCCCCAGCCAAGCTCCTAAGAGTTGTCCTAAGCCTGGGCAACATAAGGAGACCCCATCTCTACAGAATTTTTTTTTTTTAGACAGAGTCTCACTCTGTTGCCCAGGCTGGAGTGCAATGGAGCAATCTCGGCTCACTGCAACCTCTGCCTCCCAGGTTCAAGAGATTCTCCTGCCTCAGCCTCCCGGGTAGCTGGGACTACAGATGCGCACCACTAAGCCCAGCTGATTTTTGTATTTTTAGTAGAGACGGGATTTCACCATGTTGGCCAGGATGGTCTCCATCTCTTGACCTCCTGATCCACCCTCCTTGGACTACTAAAGTGCTGGGATTAAGCCACCACGCCTGGCGTCTACAGAAAAATTTACAATTAGCTGGGTGTGGTGGCACGCACCTGTGGTCTCAGCTGCTTGGGAGGCTGAGGTGGGAGAATCATTTGGGCCCAGGAGATGAAGGTTGCAGTGAGTTATGATTGTGTCACTGCACTCCAGTTTGAGCAACAGAGCAAGACCTTGTCTCAAAATAAGAAAAAAAAGGCAGGGCACAGTGGGTCACGCCTGTAATCCCAGCATTTTGGAAGGACAAAGCAGGTGGATCACCTGAGTTTGGGAGTTTGAGACCAGTCTGACCAAAATGGAGAAACCCTGTCTTTAATAAAAATACAAAATTAGCTGGGCATGGTGGCGTATGTCTGTAATCCCAGGCACTTGGGAGACTGAGGCAGGAGAATTGCTTGAACCCAGGAGGTGGAGATTGCGGTGAGCTGAGATCCCGCCACTGCACTCCGCATGGCAACAAAGCAAGACTGCATTTCAAAAAAAAAAAAAAACAGAAAAAAAAAAATTGTTCTTTCCGGCCGGGCACGATGGCTCATACCTGTAATCCCAGCATTTTGGGAGGTCAAGAGATTGAGACCATCCTGGCCAACATGGTGAAACCCCGTCTCTACTAAAAATACAAAAAAATTAGCTGGGCATGGTGGCGCACGCCTGTGGTCCCAGCTACTCCGGAGGGTGAGGCAGGAGAATTGCTTGAACCCGGGAGGCGGAGGTTGCAGTGAGCCGAGGTCGCACCGCTGCACTCCAGCCTGGCACCTGGTGACAGAGTGAGACTCTGTCTCAAAAAAAAAAATTGTTCTTTCCCACCGTCCATTGCCATTGCCTGCCTTTGGCCTCTCTACTCTGCTGCCCCGACCCCCAGATCCTTTAGGGGCCTCTCACCTGGGCTCTTCCACCCTGCCTTTTTGGTCTATGGCTCTCCCACACCCCCTTACCTGCCCACAGCTCATGGTTGAGCTTGGTGGGTGCTTTGGGCCCCGCCCAGGGCTGTGCATGGGCAGAAGAGAGTGGGGGCTGGGATTATCTCAGGAGCTTGGAGATCGCAATCATGCATCTCACAGGCATGTGCCCATGTGTCAGGCATTTTCTCTGGGTCAGGCCTGCAAAGCTTGGAAATACAAGTTGCCTGGGGAAAGCAGCCCCTCTAAGGCAGAAACCAAACTTGGCCCAGATTCTGTACCGAGGCTGGGCGGCTCCCCAAACCTACCTACAGCTCTGTAAACAGCACGTTGTTGTTGTTGTTGTTGTTGTTGTTTGAGACAGGGTCTCACTCTGTCACCCAGGCTGGAGTACGGTCAAGGCTCACTGCAGCCTCAGTTTCCCCAGGCTTAGGTGATCCTCCCAGCTCAGCCTTTGGAGTAGCTGGGAATACAGGCGCTCACCACCATGCTCAGCTCATTTTTTTTTTTTTGAGATAGAGTCTTGCTCTGTCATCCAGGCTGGAATGCAGTGGTGGGATCTCGGCTCACTGCAACCTCTGCTTCCCAGGTTGAAGCGATTCTCCTGCCTCAGCCTCCCGAGTAGCTGGGATTACAGGCACCTGCCACCCTCCCACTAATTTTTGTATTTCAGTGGAGATGGAGTTTCACCATGTTGGCCAGGGGGGTCTCTATCTCCTGACCTTGTTATCCGCCCACCTCGGCCTCCCAATGCTGGGATTATAGGCGTGAGCCAGTGCGCCCGGCCATGCTCAGCTAATTTTTGTATTTTTTGTAGACGTGGGGTTTTTCCATGTTGCCCAGGCTGGTCTCCAACTCCTAGGCTCAAGTGATCCACCCGCCTCAGCCTCCCAAAGAGCAACAGTACTTTTATTAAACTCTCCTCAAATACCCAGCTTGATAGGAATGACTGTTTTCTTCTGGGATCTTGGGTACAGTTTGTAGGTGAGAACTCTGCATGGGGCTGGTGGGGCAAAGCAACACCCACTGACGCTTGGAAAGCCCAGGGTGAGAGTGACCAGGTGAGGATGAGGCCATCAGTCCAGCCCCAGAACTGACCGCCCGGCCTGGATTGGTGAGTTCTGCAGTAGAATGCTTGCTCAAGGACCCTTGCTATTCCTCTTCATCCAGCACCTGGTCCCCTTTCCTCCACATCAGGGAGGAACACGCTAAATATTATCTTTTTTGGATTCCTTTGCCCCAGGGCAAGAGCTTTTGCTGTAGACCCAACCATATAAGGTAGTCTCCCTGGAGTCAGGGGCTGGTGGCCAGCTTTGATGGAGGGCTGCAGCAGTCGTGGCAGCAGCACGAGTCCGCACCTGTGGGGAGGTATATGGGTCACAAAGGCCCTGCTCACCCCTCATGGCAGCAGCAGTGGCATGCTCACCAGGCCGTAGCAGTGTGGTTTGGGCTGGAGATGATACTGCTTGAACTTGGAACCTTGCTTTCCAGACGCCTTGTTGGCTCCAAGGGCTCTACAGTTCCTCTTCATAAACTGGGTTTCTGATTAAGTTTGGCAGAGTCAGCTTCCTCCAACTGATAGAGAAGTTCTCATCAGGGCCGGGCACAGTGGTGACTCCTGCCTGTAATTCCAGCATTTTGGGAGGGAGACGAGTGCGGATATTTCTTGAGCACAGGAGTTCGAGACCAGCCTGGGCAACATGACAAAACCCTGTCTCTACAAAAAATACAAAAATTAGCTGGGTGACGTGATGCGTGCCTGCAGTCTCAGCTGCACAGAGGATTGCTTGAGTCCAGGAGGTAGAGGTTGCAGTGAGCTAAGATTGCACCACTACACTCCAGCCTGGGCGACAGAGCAAGACTCTGTCTCAAAAAGCAAAAAAAAATTTAAAAAAGGAGAACACAGCTGGGCATGGTGGCTCAAGCCTGTAATCCCAGCACTTTGGGAGGCCGAGGCAGGTAGATCACCTGAGGTCATGAGTTTGAGACTAGCCTGGCCAACCTAGAAAAACCCCGTCTCTACTAAACAAAAAAAAAATTTAGCCAGGCGTGGTGGCTCATGCCTGTGATCCCAGCTGCTCAGGAGGCTGAGGCAAGAGAATCACTTGAACCCAAGAGGCAGAGGTTGCAGTGAGCTCAAATTGTGCCACTGCACTCCAGCCTGGGCAACAGAGCAAGACTCTGTCTAAAAAAAAAATTTTTTTTTGTTAAAGAAGTCCTCACCAGGAATGGTATCAGATGCCCGGGGAAATGGGGGTGTCCGGACTGGTTATCTGCCTGGTTGGAGCTAAAAGCAGTGGAACTCCAGCCCTGAGGAAGGAAAGCACTCCGGCAACCCGTGGCAGGCAGAGGAGTCCGAGCTGATAGTCACTGCTACTGTTGCTGTGGCATGATGAAAAAACTAATATTTAGTCTTAGTTCTTGCCTGACACCAAGTTCCTAAACCCATTAGAATTTACTGTTCTTCTGATGCAAATGGATGACTCCTATCAGAGCGCTGCTAGATAGCTTCACCATATGGGCCTGAAAGACCAAATAAGGATAAGAGTTTTAGAACTTCGGCCGCGCGTGGTGGTTCACGCCTGTAATCCAAGCACTTTGGAGGCCAAGGCGGGCGGATCACCTGAGGTCGGGAGTTCAAGACCAGCCTGATCAACATGGTGAAACCCCATCTTTAAAAAAAAAAAAAGAGTTTTAGAACTTCAGTCACATCTCCCAAACTCGGGGGAAGGGAGGGAGGCTAGAGATTGAGTTCAATCACCAGTAGTCAAGGATTTAATCAATCGTGCCTTTGTAATGAAACCTCCATAAAAACCATTAAAGAGTGAGGTCTGGGAGCTTCTGGGTTGGCCAACACATTGAGGTGCAGGGAAGACTGGTGAGCTCCGAGACAACATGGAAGCTGTGTGCCCCTCCCCCCATACCTTGCCCCAGGTGTGGCTTCATTTGGCTTGTCCAAAGGGAAAATTACAATGAATTTAGCTATAGAATTAATTGGCTTTTATTCACAATTCATGAATAGGGCAGTCTCCATTCTACATGATACTTCTCACTGGCCAACAGCAGAATGGTGGGTTTTGTAAGGTAGGAACAAGGAAACAGTATGGAAAGATGTGGTTAACATCAGTTTACTTCAGGTTACTTTTTCAATAGAGGGGACTCCTGATGCAGGATTTTCTTCTGGGTCACTTTGCAAGCCAGGGACCTCCTCTGGTGACGCCCCACCCAGGCCTGGCTCGGCCACACACCCTGCTGCAGAAGACCACCCACTTGGCACCCCCAGGCCAAGTCTGGCTTGCACACGGGTTCCCTGCCCACTGGTTTCCTGTGCACAGGTTCCCAAGTTCCTGTCCTGCATCCAAGAAGAACGAGGGTGCGCTGACAATGCAAGAGTAAGCGTCAGGGAGTTTTATCGAGTGAGGAAACAGCTTTCAGCAGAGAGGGGACGTGGGGGTGGTCTCCCTACCTGAAGGCAGGAAAATCTCCCATGTGGCTGGGTCTGGGACCTTTTATGGACTCATAATGGTGAGTGCATGATGACTGGTTTGTGAGTCTGCAAAAAAGGTTAAAGCAAATACATCACTCAAAGGTGGGCACAACAGTGTAGAAAACTAGGGGCCGGACATGGTGGCTCGCGCCTGTAATCCCAGCACTTTGGGAGGCCGAGGCGGGTGGATCACAAGGTCAAGAGATCGAGACCATCCTGGTCAACATGGTGAAACCCCGTCTCTACTAAAAATACAAAAAATCAGCTGGGCATGGTGGCGCGTGCCTGTAATCCCAGCTACTCAGGAGGCTGAGGCAGGAGAATTGCCTGAACCCAGGAGGCGGAGGCTGCGGTGAGCCGAGATGGCGCCATTGCACTCCAGCCTGGGTAACGAGAGCTCAAAAAAAAAAAAAAACAGTGTAGAAAACCAATTGCAAAAGGGCAGGTCTATGTAAAACAGGTGGGGTAGGGATCAATCAGAGGAAAGCATGGCAAACAGACATTCTCAATCAGGTCTGAGGATTTAATTGGTAGCTTGGCTTTCAGGCTTTAAGCTGTGTTGGGCTTGGAGGTGGGTTTCACTGGGGACAACTCCCTCTCTGCCTAGGCATTTGGATGCCTCCTGCTGCTATCACTTCCTTATTGCACTGGCTCAGGTAAACTGATTTTCAGAAAAAAGGTTGGTCTATTTGGAGATCTGTTTGCCTGTGTGTGTGTGTGTGTGTGTGTGTGTGTGTGTGTGTGAGAGAGAGAGAGAGAGAGAGAGAGAGAGAGAGAGAGAGAGAGGGAGACAGAGAGAGAGAGACGAAGTCTTGCCCTGTCACCCAGGCTGGAATGCAATGGTGAGATCTCGGCTCACTGCAACCTCCACTTCCTGGGTTCAAATGGTTCTCCTGCCTCAGCCTCCCGAGTAGCTGGGATTACAGGCACCTATCACCATGCCCAGCTAATTTTTGTATTTTTAGTAGAGACAGGGTTTCACCATGTTAGTCAGGCTGATCTCAAACTCCTGACCTCATGATCAGTTTGATCATGTGGCATTTAGCATGAGTGACTCCATTTTGATTTGGTCTGGTTTGCTGGGGCCTACTGCAGTTCAGTCCAAACAATGGCTCCCATAATTTTTATTTAACAGCTGTTCCTTCTGTGGTTAGGGGAGTGCTGAGAAAAACAGCAACAGGCTACTCCTGAGTCACATCCTTTTCTTCCTTTATAATAAACCAGTAAATATAAGTAAAGTGTTTCCCTGAACTCTGAGAGCTACTCTAGTGAATCATAGAACCTGAGGAGGGGGTTGTAAGAACCCCTTATTTATAGTCAGCTGGTCAGAAGTTGGCCCACCCAAGAACTTTTTTTTTTTTAAGAGACAGAGTCTGGCTGGGCGCGGTGGCTCACACCTGTAATCCCAAAACTTTGGGAGGCGGAGGTGGGTGGATCACCTGAGGTCAGGACTTCGAGACCAGCCTGGCCAACATGCAGAAACCCCAACTCTTAAAAAAAAAAAAAAAAAGAGAGAGCGCCTTGCTTTGTAACCTAGGCTGGAGTATGGTGGTGCAATCACAGCTCACTGTGGCCTTGACTTGCTGGGCTCAAGCGATCCTCTTACCTTAGCCTCCTGAGTAGCTGGGACTGTACACCACCACACTTGGCTAATTTTTGTATTTTTTTGTAGAAATGGGGTTGTTTTTTTTTTTTCTTTTTCTTTGGGACAGAGTTTCGCTCTTGTTACCCAGGCTCGAGTGCAATGGCGCGATCTCGGCTCACCGCAACCTCCGCCTCCTGGGTTCAGGCAATTCTCCTGCCTCAGCCTCCTGAGTAGCTGGGATTACAGGCACGCGCCACCATGCCCAGCTACTTTTTTGTATTTTTAGTAGAGACGGGGTTTCACCGTGTTGACCAGGATGGTCTCGATCTCTTGACCTCGTGATCCACCCGCCTCGGCCTCCCAAAGTGCTGGGATTACAGGCTTGAGCCACCGCGCCCAGCCAAGAAATGGGGTTTTGTTGTGTTGCCTAAACTGGACTTGAACTTCTGGGTTCAAGAGATCCATCTGCCTAGGCCTCCCAAAGTGGTGGGATTACAGGCATGAGTCACTGCACCCAGCCTGACCAGGCTGGTCTTGGACTCCTAGGCTCAAATGATCCTCCTATCTGGGGCTCCCAAAGTGCTGGGATTACAGGTGTAAGCCATGGCAACCAGGCCCCCTGGGACTTTCAACTGGCACCTGAAGTAGGATAGTCTTGTGGGAATAAGCCCTTAACCCATGGGGTTCGTGCTAACTCCAGGACTTGGTATGTGAATTGAATTGCTGGACATCAGTTGGTGTCAGAATGAGCGAATGATTGTTGGTGTAGAAAACCCCAGACAGTTTGGTATCAGAAAAAAAGACACCAAAGCAGGCCAGTCAGATGATGAGCTCATGGAAGGCAAGGCCTTCAATAACACGAACGGCCTGAGAAATTCAGTGAAGTGTCAGGTAGTTGCTTCCAATGGCACCAAACAGCTTAAAGAAAGAGAATGGCATGAGGAGGTCAAGTTGTTAGCCGCTTGTATCAAGGCACAAACTGAACACGTTTTCAACTCTGCTAAAATGAGCCTCTTGCAGCCATGGGGCTGAGATGGCCCAATATCCAACCCAAGGGCTGATTATGTGTCCCAAATTAAAATGCTGGTTGAATCACAGCCCCATTCAGTCTTTTTTTTTTTTTTTCTTTCCTTTATTTATTTATTTATTCTTAAGATGGGGTTTCACCATGATGGCCAGGCTGGTCTTGAACTTCTGACCTCAGGTGATCCACCCACCTTGGCCTCCCAAAATATTAGGATTACAGGCGTGAGCCATAGCGCCCAGCCTTTTTTTTTTTTTTTTTTTTTTAAGATGGAGTTGCCCTCTGTCACCCAGGGTGGAGTGCAATGGTGTGATCTGGGCTCACTGCAACCTCCGGTTCAAGCGATTCTCCTGCCTTAGCCTCCTGAGTAGCTGGGATTCCAGGCGTGAGTCACCACATCCAGGTAATTTTCATATTTTTAGTAGAGATGGATTTTCACCATGTTGGCCAGACTGGTCCCAAACTTTTGACCTCAGGTGATCCACCCGCCTTGGCCTCCCAAAGTGCTGGGATTATAGGCGTGTGCCACTGCGCCCAACCTTTTTTTTCCATTCATTGTTGACCACACTCACTCATTCTTTCCTATGAAAGTTAGACCCTGATCAAGACAAAGCATGCCCCTGGGAAACCGGACTCCACATGCATGTCTACATCCAGTGGTCAGTTCTCTGTCTACCTTCCCTGACCCTCCAGCTTCAGTGACAGGGTGGGCCACAGCCTCTTCCATCACATACTCTTCACACTGCTTCTCAAGCTGCATTTTTTTTTTTTTTTTTTTTTTTTTTGAGATGGAGTCTTGCTCTGTCACCCAGGCTGGAGAGCAGTGGCACAATCTTGGCTCACTGCAACCTCCACCTCCCAGGTTCAAGCGATTCTCCTGCCTCAGCCTCCTGAGTAGCTGGGACTACGGGCACGAGCCACCATACCCAGCTAACTTTGGTATTTTTAGTAGAGACTGGGTTTTACCATGTTGGTCAGGCTGGTCTCAAACTCCTGTCCTCAAGTGATCTGCCCATCTCAGCCTCCCAAAGTGCTGGGATTACAGGCATGAGCCACTGCACCGAGTCCTCAAGCTGCTTTGCTGGTGCTGCCTCCTCTCAGGTGAGGTGCCCAGGGCTTGGTCCTTAGGACTCATTTCTTCTGCATTTGTATTCCCCTTGGAGAGCCCAACCAGTAAAATGGTCTGAATATATATCATCTATGCAATGATGACGCCGTCTTCTACCTGCAATCCCACTCCAGACTCAAAGATGCAACTGTCCTGCTGTCAACATCACTATCCAATGGGCATTACTTCTCTCTTTTTTTTTTTTTTCAGATGGAGTCTTACTCTTTCACCCAGGCTGGAGAGCAGTGGCATGATCTTGGCTCACTGCAACCTCTGCCTCCTGGGTTCAAGTGATTCTCCTGCCTCGGCCCCCCAAATAGCTGGGATTACAGGTGCCTGCCACCATGCCCAGCTAATTTTTGTATTTTTAGTGGAGACGGAGTTTGTCATGTTTGCCAGGCTGGTCAAACTCCTGACCTCAGGTGATCCACCTGCCTCAGCCTCTCAAAGTGCTGGGATTATAGGCATGAGCCATCACCCCTGGCCCTAATGGGCATTACATCTTGAACTCACCTTCAACCTGCCAACCCCATTCCACAGCTGCTTCCCCACAGCTTTCACATGTCCATAGGTGGCCACTGCAGACCTTGACATTATCCCTCTCTCACATGCCTTCCTCCAAATCGTCAGCCAAACTTGGCTGTACCTGAAAATGCAGAATCCAACCACTTCTAGGCAGCTCTATCAGGAGCTCATTGCTCTCACCTGGATGATTGTAGCAGCCTCCAGACAAGTGACCTGGCTTCCACTCAGCCCCATTCAGATCAGGTTTTGATTCTGTAGCAGCCAGTGGAGTTCTTTTTAAATGTTCATCAGATCAAGTCACTCTGCTCAAAACCCTTTGGTCCCCCGTTTCCAAGGCCTCACATATTCTGCATCCCATGACCTCTCTGATCCCGTCTTCCTCTTCCTCCTCCTTCTTCTCCAGCCCCACCAGCCTCCTCTGTGTTTCTTGAACTCACAGGGCACAGCCACCCTCAGCCTTTGCTTTGACTGTGGAATGTACCATGGCCTCATCCAGGCTTTGGTCACCTTCTCAGTGAGGCCTGCTTGCAACCCCTGCCTGTTCCCTCTATCCCAGCACGCTCATGCACTCCACGTTTTACTTACTTGCTTACTGTATCTCCTACCAGCAGAACGTCATCTTGCTGACAGCAGGGTCATGCTTACTCCTATCCGTACTGCTTGGCACATGGTGGTCACTTACTAAATGTGCTGAATTGGCCAGACAAGATGGCTCATGCCTATATTCCCAGCACTTTGTGAGGCCAGGGTAGGAGGATCGCTCCAGGCCGTGGGTTTGTGACCAGCCTGGCAACAAGGCGAGACCCCCATCACTACAAAACAATTGTTTTTTTTGTTGTTGTTTTTGGGACGGAGTTTCGCTCTTGTTACCCAGGCTGGAGTGCAATGGTGCGATCTCGGCTCACCGCAACCCCCACCTCCTGGGTTCAGGCAATTCTCCTGCCTCAGCCTCCTGAGTAGCTGGGATTACAGGCACGCGTCACCATGCCCAGCTAATTTTTTGTATTTTTAGTAGAGACGGGGTTTCACCGTGTTGACCAGGATGGTCTCGATCTCTTGACCTCGTGATCCACCCGCCTCGGCCTCCCAAAGTGCTGGGATTACAGGCGTGAGCCACCGCGCCCGGCCCAAAACAATTGTTTTAATTAAAAAAAAAAAAACAGGCCAGGTGCGGTGGCTCACGCCTGTAATCCCAGCACTTTGGGAGGCCGAGGTGGGTGGATCCTGAGGTTAGGAGATCGAGACCATCCTGGTCAACATGGTGAAAAAAAAAAATAATATAAAAAAAGAAAAAGAAAACAACAAAAGAGGCCGGGCGCGGTGGCTCAAGCCTGTAATCCCAGCACTTTGGGAGGCCGAGGCCGGTGGATCACGAGGTCAAGAGATCGAGACCATCCTGGTCAACATGGTGAAACCCCGTCTCTACTAAAATACAAAAAATTAGCTGGGCATGGTGGCGCGTGCCTGTAATCCCAGCTACCCAGGAGGCTGAGGCAGGAGAATTGCCTGAACCCAGGAGGCGGAGGTTGCGGTGAGCCGAGATCGCGCCATTGCACTCCAGCCTGGGTAACATGAGTGAAACTCTGTCTCAAAAAAAAAAAAAAAAAGAAAACAACAAAAGAAACAGGCAGGGTGCCGTGGCTCAAAACTGTAATCCCAGCACTTAGGGAGGCTGAGGTTGGCAGATCGCTTGAGCCCAGGAGTTCAAGACCAGCCTGGGCAACATGGCAAAACCCCATCTCTACAAAGAGAGAAAAAAAAGTAGCCAGTTGTGGTGGTGTGTGCCTATAGTCCTAGCTACTAGGGAGTCTGAGGTGGGAGGATCACCTGAGCCCTGGAGGTTCAGGCTGTAGTGAGCTGAGGGCACATCACTGCACTCTGGCATGGCGAACAGAATGAAATTGTCTCAAAAAACAAAAACGAAACACAAAAAACTCCCACAAGTATGAAATTAATGAATGAGGTGGAATGAAGACACCTGAAAGAATTCAGAGGAATTAGATCCCCACCAACCCCAGCCTCTTCTGCCTGCTAAAGCAAGGTGTCCTCCCCTGAAAGGCACCATGGACATCGTGAAGGAGTTACCCTGAAAGAAGGCAGTTCTTCTCCCAATTCCTTATGATTTCCAGAGCTTTTAACTAGAGGGAGATCTCAGCATGTCTGGAGATCCTTTCATAAAGTCAAGCCCAGGGTGGGAGACTCACTTATCAAAAGAATTGCAAGACTGTTATTTTATGTTTCCCAAAATATGGACAATATGTGTGGGAACAGACTGAAATCCCAGACCAAGTGGATAAGTTTATATTGGGCTGAATTTATCAGTATGGGTGCACTTAGCAAGGATTTGGATTCCATGCACCAGCTCAAGCTGTCAGGGGTTGTTCCCACACGTCTACTTGGTTGGCTGAATAAAAAGTGGATCTCACTCAATGCAGTTAAGGTGCCAAAAGCTCTCTAGTATAACACAAAGGAAAGAATCCAAAGCCATAAGATGATGTATCCACCAGGCACGGTGGCTCATGCCTGTAATCCCAGCACTTCGGGAGGCGGAGGTGGGCGGATCACCTGAAGTCCGGAGTTCAAGACCAGCCTGACCAACATGGAGAAACCCCATCTCTACTAAAAATACAAAATTAGCTTTTGTATTTTTGGTAGCACATACCTGTAATCCCAGCTACTCGGGAGGCTGAGGCAGAAGAATTGCTTGAACCAGAGAGTTGGAGGTTGCAGTGAGGAGAGATCGCACCACTGTACTCCAGTCTGGTGACAGAGCGAGACTCTGTCTCAATAAATAAATAAAATTAAATAAAAAAATTGGTGGGGGCTGCATAATAAGCACCATAGTCCCTTTTCTCCATAGGTTAGGGATTCTAATGTGAGACACTAGAGTTGAAATGGCTCCTTGATTGCTTTTCTTTTTTTTTTGAGACAGAGTCTTGCTCTGTCACCCAGACTGGAGTGCAGTGGTGTAGTCTTGGCTCACTGCAACCTCCGTCTCCCAGGTTCAAGCAATTCTCCTGCCTCAGCCTCCCAAGTAGCTGAGATTACAGGCATGTGCCACCATGCCCAGCTATTTTTTTTTGTATTTTTACTAGAGACGGGTTTTCACCACGTTGGCCAGGCTGCTCTCAAACTCCTAACCTCAAATGACCCGCCCGCCTCGGCCTCCCAAAGTGCTGGATTACAGGCACGAACTACCACACCCAGCCAACTCCTTGATTTCAGTGCAGGTACAAGGAGTCTGGGTGACGAGGGTCAAGTAACTGTTGAGCTGCCAGAGAGGGGAGCAGAGACTGGGAATGCAGGACCTACAGGTTACCTAAGTGGTCAGACCTGTGGGGATCTTTAGCAACAGGGACCTGGTCACCAGACTTCTAGCACCAAAACAGATGGAGAGGCCAGTAGAGGCCCACTTATATAACAAAAGAGCGTGTGGTCCACTGACAGAGACTCGACTGTAACAGAGAGGACCCCTCCGCCGGGCGTGGTGGCTCACACCTGTAATCCAAGCACTTTGGAGGCCAAGGCGGGTGGATCACCTGAGGTCAGGAGTTCAAGACCAGCCTGACCAACATGGTGAAACCCCGTCTTTAAAAAAAAATAATAAAATAAAAAAAAAAAAAACAACCAGAGAGGACCTCTCACAATTTTCTTTTTCTTTTTTTTTTGAGACGGAGTTTCACTCTTGTTACCCAGGCTGGAGTGCAATGGCGCGATCTCGACTCACCGCAACCTCCGCCTCCTGGGTTCAGGCAATTCTCCTGCCTCAGCCTCCTGAGTACCTGGGATTACAGGCACGCGCCACCATGCCCAGCTGATTTTTTGTATTTTTAGTAGAGACAGGGTTTCACCATGTTGACCAGGATGGTCTCGATCTCTTGACCTCGTGATCCACCCACCTCGGCCTCCCAAAGTGCTGGGATTACAGGTTTGAGCCACTGCGCCCGGCCTTCACAATTTTCTAGATAAAAATCAGTTTACAAACCCATGGGCCCCTGAAGGAGGTGGGGCATGCACCTTTAAGGAGGGCCCTATAAAAACAGCACAGACGCATGCTGGCATTTTCCTCACAATGTCCCCAAAGTGACCTGTGGCCACCAGCCAGGTGTGACAGACACTACTTTTAGTTTACCACAAAGGCATTTTTCACTTTTATTTTTTTTAGACAGAGTCTCACTCTGTCACCCACGCTGGAGTGTGGCAAGATCAGAGCTCATTGCAGCCTCGGCTTTCCAGGCTCAAGCAGTCCTCCCACCTCAGCCTCCCGAGTAACTAAGATTATAGGCATGCACCACCACGTCCAGCTAATTTTTTTATTTTTTGTAGAGACAAGGTCTCATTATGCTGCCCAGGCTAATCTCAAATGATTACAGCAATAAGGCACCTATCCTACCTCATTTCCACTTTTTTTTTGAGACGGAGTCTTGCTCTGTCCCAGACTGGAGTGCAGTGGCGTGATCCCAGCTCACTGCAACCTCCGCCTCCTGGGTTCAAGCGATTCTGCCTCAGCCTCCAAAGTAGTTGGGACTACAGGCACGTGCCACCACACCTAGCTAATTTATATATATATATATATATATATATATATATATATATATATTTTTTTTTTTTTTTTTTTTTGAGACAGAGTTTCACTCTTGTTACCCAGGCTGGAGTGCAATGGCGCGATCTCGGCTCACCGCAACCTCCGCCTCCTAGGTTCAGGCAATTCTCCTGCCTCAGCCTCCTGAGTAGCTGGGATTACAGGCACGCGCCACCGTGCCCAGCTAATTTTTTGTATTTTTGGTAGAGACGGGGTTTCACCGTGTTGACCAGGATGGTCTCGATCTCTTGACCTCGTGATCCACCCGCCTCGGCCTCCCAAAGTGCTGGGATTACAGGCTTGAGCCACCGCGCCCGGCCTAATTTTTATATTTTAAGTAGATTCGGGGTTTCACCATGTTGGCCAGGATGGTCTCCATCTCTTGACCTCGTCATCTGCCCACCTCGGCCTCCCAAAGTGCTGGGATTACAGGCATGAGTCACCAGGCCTGGCCTCATTTTTCACTTTCAATAAAATAGTTTTGCCGATACAGTGGTGTATGCTTGTAATCCCAGCTACTCAGGAGGCTGAGGTGGGAGGATCACTTGAAGCTATGAGTTCATAACCAGCCTGAGCAACAGAGCAGGGTGTGTTTTTGTTTTTGCTTTTGAGAGAAGGTCTCATTCTGTTGTCCAGGTTGCAGTGGCCTGACCTGACCCCGGCTCACTGCAACGTCCAACTCCTGGGCTCAAGCAATTCTTTTGTCTTAGCCTCCCAAGTAGCTAGAACTGTAGGCATGTGACACCACACTGAGTCATTTGAAAACCTTTTCTGTAGAGGCAGGATCTCTGTATGTCCCCAGGCTGGCCTCAAACTCCTGGGCGCCTGTAACTCTCCCGCCTCGGCCTCTTAAAGTGCTGGGATTATAAGTGGGAACTACTGTGCTCAGTGAGAGACCAGGTTTTTACAAAAATACAATAAAATAAACTAAAATAGTTTTGTTTAAACAATAATGTACTCAATAATGATCAGTCTGAACCAAACATGGGAACACTCTTCTCTGGAAGTAAAAAAGTATTATATATATATTTATAGATGTAAATCCAAGATTGCTGAAACCTATGTCTTTGCAATAATATTTGATTCTATCCAAATATTATCTGATCCTTTCAAGCTCATTCTTCTAATTTTTATTTTTTATTTGAGGTGGAGTCTTGCACTGTCACCTTGGCTGGAGTGCAATGGCGCCATCTCAGCTCACTGCAACCTACGCCTCTCGGGTTCATGCAATTCTCCTGCCTCAGCCTCCCAAGTAGTTGGGATTATAGGCGCACACCACCATACCCAGCTAAGTTTTTTTGTATTTTTAGTAGAGACAGGGTTTCACTATGTTGGCCAGACTTGTATTGAACTTCTGACCTCATGATCCATCCTCCTCAGCCTCCCAAAGTGCTGGGATTACAAGTGTAAGCCATTGCGCCCGGCTCAAGCTCATTCTTGTTGATATAAGAAAACATGCTGAGGCCAGGCACGGTGGCTCAAGCCTGTAATCCCAGCACTTTGGGAGGCTGAGGCGGGTGGATCACCTGAGGTCGGGAGTTTGAGGCCAGCCTGACCAATATGGAGAAACCCCATCTCTACTAAATATATAAATATTAGCTGGGAATGATGGCATGCGCCTATAGTCCCAGCTACTTGGGAGGGTGAGGCAGGAGAATCACTTGAACCCGGGAGGCGGAGGTTGCAGGGAGCCAAGATTTCAATATTGCACTCCAGCCTGGGCAAAAGGAGCAAAACCCTTAACAAAAAAAAAAAAAAAAAAAAAAAACAAACCTGTGACCCCATATGATGGCTATTATTTCCCAGTAACCCAAAACACTACAAAATTCTTCAACGTAATAATCTAATTGCCCTTTCTAGGTTATGGTAGAACACTGGACCTGAAGAAAAATTCCTATACAGTTATATTTCATTCCTTTTGTTTTCTACTGAAATCTTCAAAACCTTCTTCAAAACATGCTGAGAAGCCTCAAAGGAGGTCAGGTGTCCGCCCTAGGAACTCAGTGCCCAGACACAGGTGAGGACCCCGGAGCTGCCCCCAAAATCCCACCAGGTGGAGATTAGTCACCACCTGAGTCCTGTAGAGCTGCCTCTCCCTCAGACCCCTTGGCATAGCTGGAGAAGGCAGAAACATAGCTGCTGGCTACCCCAAACCACCCAGAAGTGGCCCAGTCACAGCCATCCTCTGCCCTGACACACTGGGAGCAGCATAGGTGGGCACCCGGCCATGCCCAGCCCCATCTTGTCCACAGAGGAGCCCCCCACAGCCCGCTTCCCAGAAAGCCAGCCCCAGGGCAGGAAGTATGAACAGCCCATGACATTCTAAGGCATGGGAAGGGAACACCCTGTCCCTTGTCTCCACCTTCCCCACCCACCCCAGATGCAGGTGACAAAGAAAATACCAGAACACTGGTGAGAATGGCCTCACCCACAGCCTCATGCAGCCACTCCATCCTTGACCCAGTCCCCGAGCCCCTTCCCCAAGGATGCTGCATTTGGAGCCCACATTCCTAGGGACCTCGGAATCCCTCCTTTAACAGTGCTCCACTCCAGCTGCACTGCCCCTTTCACATCTGCCTCTTGTTCAGGGGCAGGGGCCCTGTACCCCAGGTCAGCCCAGGGAAGACCCTGGCCCCCCTGCCCATGTGTGCCAGGCCAGGGCTCACTCCAGGGCAGTGCGATTCCTTTTTTTTTTTTTTTTTTTTTTTTTTTTGAGACAAAGTCTCACTCTGTTGCCCAGGCTGGAGTGCAGTGGCATGATCTTGGCTCACTGCAACCTCCACCTCCCAGGTTCAGGCAGTTCTCCTGCCTCAGCCTTTTGAGTAGCTGGGATTACAGACATGTGCCACCACGCCCAGGTAATTTTTTGAATTTTTAGTAGAGACAGGGTTTCACCATGTTGGTCAGGCTGGTCTCGAACTCCTGACCTCCTGACCCACCCACCTCGGCCTCCCAAAGTGCTGGGATTACAGGCATTAGCCACCTCACCTGGCCACGATTCCTCTTCAGTGAGGCATGAACATGGGGGTGGAAGCTGAACCAAGGATCCCAACACAGACCTAAGAGGAGGACTATAGCACCAAGTGTCAACAGAACAGGCCAGAAAAAACCCTTCACAGATGGAGAACTGGCTACAAGATACAACCTGATATGATTATTTTTTTTAAAGTATTTATTGCAAAGATGCTGGACACAGTGTTGCATGTGGCTGAGATCCAATACCATCCATTCTGGGGACCTTGGCAAAATGTCTGCAACATGGGCTCGTCAGCTAGCATGGCTGAAACGTGGCAGCCAATCAGGCACATCATAGCGTATGTGGAGACCGTGCCAGGGCCGGCCCCAACTGATGCCTGATCCCTGGACTTCCCTCTGCCCTGTCCCCAGTCCTTACAATGCATTCAGTCCAGCAGCTCCTAACTCCCCTCTGTATACAGAGAGAAAAGGCCTCAGTGGTCTCACCTCAGGTGACATCCAGACATACATGTCCTTTTGAAGACCAAGGGGACCCACTATGACTAACAAGTGAGTGCGCCCAGGTGACAAAAGTCACCAAAACTCCCCATGACACAGAAGCAAAGGCTGCAGTCCCCATCCCCCAAAGGCAGTGGGCTCTGGGTCTAAAGCACTTGGGGCTCTGACAGATGAGTCTGGAAGGAGGATCCCGCCCCTGCTCCACCTTGGACATCTCTCAGCAGAGCAGCACACGAGGATGAGAGACCACCAGCCGGGACCAGGGTCGCTAACTTCTCTCAGGGGCAGGTGGCATCTGGAGGTTGCAAAGCCCTGGGAGCTGGAAAGATGAGCTGCCCTCCAGACACAGGCCAGGAAAAGCTCCAGACACAAAAGACTTGGGATCCAGGGCCTGAATTCCCCAAAGTCCACCTGTGGACAGCAGGGCACCTGACTACAAGTCCAGACACTTTCTGACCCAGCCCCACACTTGCCAGCCAGTCTGTTTGCCAGCTGTAAAATGCAGCCAAAACCCATTGCCCAGGCTGCCTCTCTGGGACCAAAAGAACTCAGGGGCATGACAGACATTGGACTTTACAAGGCCATTTTTCACTAGACTCATGTGTACATGAATGGAAGGCCATGCTATGGCTGGAAAAGTCCTCCCTTGCCCAGGGACTGCCTGTGGTTCTGCCTCCTCCTTTCCTCAGGCCCACAGGCAGAAGTCAACAAATACCAGAAAAGGTTTTACAGGACCATAGCAAGTGTTTCTGAATCATTCATGGCAACTGCATGTCTCTGCCACCAGCAGACATTCCCATGTGGACACAGGCAGCAGCAGGCGAGAGGCCGCCTCTCCACCGGCTGCCAGTGTGCACAGCCAGGGAAGGGGAGAGGGGACAGCAGCCTCTCCCTCAAGCACTTTGGTGTGTGCACCAGGAAGGTAACTCGGACCCCTGCCCTGTCTTGAGGTGGTTTCACTGTGAGAGCAGGCCTGAAGGGGCGCCCGGCCACCAGCTCCCACAAGCACACTGGTGCATGCACAACTAGGGAGGGCGACCACCATCGCCCCCTGCTCGCACATTTCTGTGCATCCCAATGTGCCAAAGCAAGCGCATTGCTTTCATGAATGCCCACAAATAAGGGTGACATGGATATAAGGGCCTGGCCGGTGGCTGCCCGGGAAGCATCTGCTGTGCCTAGGGCTCTAGTTTCTGGTAGGTAAGGAAGGGAAGGGCTCTCCCTCTCACCAGGGGCAGCAGAAGCTCAGGGCCCCATGAAGATCTGGCCTCTGGTTCAGGAAATGGCCAAAGAGAGGATGGTAGAGGCCCTGCTGGCAACTGGGCCACAGTAGGCATATCACAGCAAGCACTTGCCTTCACATTGTAGGGTTTCACGCTTCACAAAGCCAGCTGGGCTGGCGAGAGAGAACACCTAAGAGCTGCGCCGTAAGAACCAGGTGCTGGGCAACCTCTGAACAGCCCGTACAGATGCAGTCTGGTCAGGTGACTCCAGCAGCAGGTAGGAACCATGCACAACCTCGTCGCTGACTGTCAGCAAAGAGCCAGGTGGGCTGGGGTGGGGGTTCTGGGTTCCCAGCCATGTGTGGCTTCAAGAATATCCCTGCATGGTGACTGTCACACAGACTGGAGGGCCTGGAATGACCCCCTCTGCAGAGACCAGTGCCTGCCTGGTCGTCACAGTGGATGAACATGGTCACTGGTGAGCAGGGACCGTGACAAGGGCTTCCTCTGGAGGTCTCGAGATGTCCACGTTCTGTACAATAAAAACACAGAGCATTCACTCCATGGCACAAATAGATGAGATGCCTGCTGTCTGCCTTCCTCATCACTGTGGCCCATCAGGCTTCACTTTCTCACTGTAGCAGCCCTGGCCGCAAGACTCTAGACTGCAAGCTTCCCTAAGAACACAGGGCCAAGAGCTTCGTGCCACACAGTGAGTGGATGGAAACTAATACAAAGGTGGGGTGGAGGATGCCACCTCATTTCCTGCTCCACTGCAGCCAGGTCAGGCAATATCCAAAGCAAGGCCGCCCCCACCTCCTATCTCAGGGCTGGGTCGATTGAGGAGGACCCCCTGGCTTGGGGATCTTATCCTCATCTGTGGGGCAGGGAAGGGGTTCAGCTCCTGGGGTTGCCTCCTTCCTGGCTTAGAGTATTGGCACACAGGTGTCAGAGGTAGCCCCAGAAGCCCAAAGACATTTCCTGGTCTACAGCCTGTTCTATTCCCCTAGCCCTGGGGCACAGGGCCTCCTGAAGCCCTCAGCTGTAGACAGCCCGCACCAAACTGCAGAGCTCAGTTCCATCCTTGGCCAGTTGGGCTCAAGGTATCTCAGGCCTAAGGAATAGGGAACCTGAAACTTCCCTCAGCTCTCTGAGGCTGCCATACATGCCCCTGAGCCTGGTGGCCCATCCTCCCAGCTGTGGGCCCCGGAATCATCACATGCAGGAGCAGGTCACTGATGACCTGAGCTGCTGCCCCATGCAACATGACATGCCCAGATCTGCAGGGAGAGACACGTGGCTCCCGTGGCCCACAGCATGGGCTCATAGGACTGGCCCCCTGGAATTGTAGGGGCAGGTACAATTCTTATTGCTGGGCAGGCTTCCTGAGGCCCCTCTATTCCACCATAGCCTGCCCCAACGGATGGGCCAGAAGCCCCTGGGATCCTGTCTACCTGAAAGGGAGCCATCCAGGAACCTGGGGTTAGCAGCAGTTTGCCTCTCAGAAGCACCCACCCAGAGTGGGCAGAGTGACCGCCAGCCACACTATGGTGATGGACTGGCAGGGTCAGCTCCCAAGGGCTGCCAGGCCCAGGGGCCTCTCTTACCACCACCCTGTCAGCACTGGGGGCCCAATGCCATCTGGGCTTTCCTTGGCACAAAGGATGCCCATTGGGAGATGCCTTCCCCTGTGACTTATAGGTGCCAAATTGGCCCTGGGCTAAACTTGGCCAAGGCATGCACGAACTCTCAGAACAATAGGAAGAGAGCCTTGCAGGGTAACTGGTCCTGCTTGGGGGCAGTGGTGTTGGGAAGGGATAGGACACTTCTACGCACTTGTACTGTGGGCTCCAAGGCCAGATGTCCTGGTCCAGCCCAAGGCCTGCATCCTCAGCAGGGACCCAGAGCCCAAGCAGGCCCCATCATGAATGGCAACGGGCATGACTGAGTCCCAAGAGCCTTCTCCGTGCAGTGGACTCCAGGAACTGGGACCAGGGCTCCCAGAAGTGTAGTGGTCCCAGTGGGAGAGGGAGCCAACATGGTGGAGGAACCCCACATGGGACCAAGAGTGGTCCTGGGCTCCACTCTGAGGAGCTTCTACCTTATACAAAGCACTTGGGGAGATAGGTGGCGACCTGCTCTTCTGGACCAAGGTCTCTACCCCATGCTCAGGCCCCTTTAGCATCTGTGTGGTCCTTTCCCCAAAAGCATAATCCCATTTTAATTTTTAAAGGTGCTGGGGTTAGAAAAGGGGCTCATGAGGCTTCAGCTGCAGGGATGGGGAGAGGGGAGAGTGTCCCCCTGCACTCTGAAGGACAGAAGCCTCATTCTCAGCCTCCAGCCTCTTTCCCACTGAGCCCAAGGGCCCCCTTGACTCAGACCTCCAAGGAGCTGCTGGGGAGCCCTGTGGCTCCTCAAGTCCTGGGGGTCCAACCACACCCAAGCTCGGCACTCCTGAGCCTGGTGGCCCAGCATCAGGGATTTCCCCATTCCTGGGGCAAATGCCTTGGGAAGGCCTGATGTAGGCCACACCCAGAGCCAGGGCCCTGCCCTGCTGATAGGACAACAGTCTTGGCAGAAGACTCAGGCTCCCTCTGGGACATGCCCCAGCTGGGCCTGGCCCTGGAGGGTGTGCCATCTGGACACTCCCACATCAGGAACACCCCACCACTCCAGCAGAGACCCCAGTGCTACCTGAGGCCTGTCCCGGTGTGTGTTCACAGCTGCCACGTTCAGGAATATGGACTCCACTTTACAACCTGCCAAAGGGAAGGTGCAAATCCATCCTCACTCCTGAAAGGCAGCTGAGCCGCAGAAGCTAGAAACTTCTCTTGGAGGGGTCTGGGCGTGTGGAATGGAGCAGCCACCTCAGCCTCACTTTAGTTCTTCCACTTTAGGCAGCTCTGGGGAGCCCCAGGAGGAAGGATGAGGCACCCTGTCAGACCCATGCTTATCCACATGTGACGACCCAGACAGGGCCACGCAGAGGCCCCAGGCTCCCCAACCCCGGGACCAAGAGGGATCGGGGGAGCAGCAGACCTAAGCTGAGGTCACTGACTCTCGCCATCTTCAGAGCCCCTAAACCACCCACATCCCAACTCTACCATGCAAGGCCTAGTCAACCGTGTGCCAGGTGCACAGTGCAATGGGGGACAAGGGCATTTTCACACACTGGAGTGACACTGGCTGCCACTGGGCTTCACAGCCATTCCCGCAAGAGCACCTATGTTAAAGGTGAGGAGCTAAGACCCAAGAGATGAAGAAGTTGTCTAAGGTCTCTGCTGGTATGGCAAGAGGCAGGGGTGGGACTCACATTGCCCTGCACCCAAAATCGTTTAAAGTCCAGGCCCTGGGGACCACGGGGCCTTATGGGAATTTGGAAAAATCAGTAGAAAAGCCCCTTATCCAGGCAGGCAATGGTTAAGCAAAGTCACTGGGGAGGCCTTCAGTGGCCATATAAACTTTTTTACAACAAACTTTTTAAAAGCAAATTAGGGCCGGGCATGGTGGCTCATGCCTGTAATCCTAGCACTTTGGGAGGCCAAGGCAGGTAGATCACCTGAGGTCAGGAGATAGGACCAGCCTGGACAATATAGTAAAACCTTGTCTCTACTAAAAATAGAAAAATTAGCTGGATGTGGTGGTGGGTGCTTGTAATCCCAGCTACTGAGGAGGTTGAGGCAAGAGAATCACTTGAACCCAGGAGGTGGAGGTTGCAGTGAGCCAAGATCACGCCATTGCACTTCAGCCTGGGCAACAGAGTGAGACTCCATCTCAAAGAAAAAAAAGCAAATTGGGAAAGGTAGTGGGTAGGGGCAGAGGAATGGGCTCCTAACACAATTTTCAAAGAATTCAGAGAAAATCGTGGAACTGTGCAGAGGTCATGGTTACCCATGGTCAATGTGTAGGAAGCTTCCTTACCGTATGCCACAGGGGTCAGCTTCAGGACTGTGTGCAGCGGACACTTGAGATAGGGCAGCTGTTCTGTAGACACAGAGGGGCATGGTTAGCACATCAGAAATGCTGGGTGACAGTGCCTCCCTTCTCACACAACCCTCCCACCTCTCCTAGGGCACGGCCGAACCTGCTGCCTTGTCGAGGAAGTAGGCCAGCAGGCAGCGCATCACAGCTTGGTGGCAGATGACCAGCACATTCTCTTGCCTCTCCAGCTCCATGATGACAGGCTCCAGTCTCTGGACCAGGTCCTCGTAGGACTACAAGGGCAAGCAGGGAGGTGTCCCTCAGGCCCGGCTTCAGGGGAGGGACAGACACATCCTGGACAGTGGGCCACCTTCCACTCCTGCAGCTGTTCACCATTCTGGGAAGCTGTGGCTGGGCCCCCTCCAGCCTGGCCTTCTAAGGGCATGGAGGTAGGCACCTGAGGAAAGGGGCCACCTCTCCCATCCCAGGTTCTGGTAGGACTGAGAGTGCAGAGCTAGACCTTAAGGCTCCATCCCAGGGTCCACCTTAGTGCCCACCCACGGGGCTCTGCACTGAATCCTCAGCTATGGAACTCATGTGACTGGTGAAGACTCTGCCCGCTTCCAGCCCACAGGAAACAGAGTGCACCGGCAAGAGTGCCGGGGAAGAGAGGAAAGACCTGGAACTTCCTGGATGTAACTCATCAGGAACAGCTGGGGTCCCCAGGAACTATCCTCAGTCTACTTGCCCAGTATCTTCCCCATGCCTGCCGTGATATATGGTTTGGGCCCCTGAGAGGCCTCTTGCCCTGGTAGGCTTGGAGATTTTCATCAGTTTCATCCTTCTGCACACAATGAGTGGTCCTTCAAAAATGGCCTCCAGTAGTCAGAACTGAATGTGCCCTGAGCTTTGATTAGGAAGCAAGAATGACACGCTGGCTGGGCGCAGTGGCTCATGCCTGTAATCCCAGCACTTTGGGAGGCTGAGGTGGGCGGATCACCTGAGGTCAGGAGTTCGAGACCAGCCTGACCAATATGGTGAAACCCCATCTTTAGAAAAAGAAAAAAAAAATTTTTTTAAAGAAAGAAAGAAAAAAAAAAGAATGACACGCTGATTTGTGCTGGCTCCTGGTATAGTTCTGGGAAAATCCTAGATCAATTCTTTTTTTTTTTTTTTTAATTTTTTAAAAATTTGTTAACTTAAAAAAAATAGACGGGGTTTCACCGTGTTGGTCAGGCTGGTCTTGAACTCCTGACCTCAGGTGATCCGCCCGCCTTCGCCTCCAAAGTGCTTGGATTACAGGAGCCACCACGCCCAGCTGATCAATTCTTTTGCTAACATGAATTTCTCAACCAATTCTCCTCCCTGTATTCTCAAGTTTGAGCAGCCAGCAGCTTTGTTTTTTCCTGACCGTTATCCAGGTTGGTTCTAAATCTGAACTTGGCCTTACAACATGATGTGGGGAATAGTGAATGTTCCCAAGAGCTACACTATCCTGAGGATGGTACAGTAGAGGGGCCTGTGAGCCTGGCTTCTGTGTGGAGGTGTTTCTACATGTGTACATGTATGTGTATATATGTGTGTTGATGGGGGGTATTTTTATTCGGCCCCTGCCCCAGGCCACCTCCTGGAAGTGGAAGAAGATGCCTCAGTCAAAAGTGACCCTGAATTTCTGACCTGGGGCCTGGGCTGACCTGTGTCAGAGAAGGTGACAAGTGCAGTGGCTTGCGGTAGCTGCAGCTCATGTGTGGAAGGTCTCCCTGGGTCTGGTGCCAGGGCTGCGGGTGGTGCCTAGAGCCACAGAGAGGACAGGATGGGCTCGGCCTGTGACAAGAAGAAGCATCTAAAGGAAGGGTGAAGCCTGAGACAGGAACACGAGCGAGCTGAAACCCTAGTCCCAAGCTTCATGGTGTCCCCAACTTCCCAGCCATTTGAGCACCGTAGAGAGGGCCAACAACTCCCTGGGAAAGGAGCTAGCCTGGGAATGCCAAGGGACTGTGCACTGTCTACGGGGTTCCCAGGAAAGCCTAACACCACAGACCCCTCACCTCAGGCCCTGCCCTTCCAAATTCTCCACCCCCAGGAAGGGGAACAAGAATGTGGAGCAGGGAGCCAAAGGTCTCTGGGTTGAAGGCCTGCCCTACACGGCACTGCCCACCCCCAACCCGAGGAAGGGACTACGGTCCGGCCCACATAGCTGGGAAGTGGTGGAGATGAAACACACACCCAGGCTGGCCTGCCTCCAAGACCAGGCCCCTTATGCTACCCAATTCAGCCACAGGGGGTACTCCCGGGCAGGCAGTAGGTGGCTGGAACTAAGCCCCAAACCCTACCTACCTCCCCTTTAGGGTACCGGTACCGGTACTTGTCTTGGTCCCGCAGGGCAAACTCCAGTGGATAATTATCCTGAATTTCCTCGTAGGTCATTTCCTCACAGACGCCCTAGGGAGATAACACAGTCATCGCACCTCCTGCAAGGTCCAGAAGATGAGCCTCCTGGGAGTGGGAGCAGGGGGTCGGGGGTGGGGGGGAGGTAGCATCAAGGAGAAGAGAGCAAGTTCATGGGCATTTCCTGCGCCAAGGGAACAGAAACCTGTCTAGGGAGGGGAGGCCCTCTAGGAACACTGAGCATTGGTGGTTCCTTGTTTGTAAAAAGCTACCAGGACAGTCTTGTCCACCTATCCATCACCCATCCATTCAGTTTATGCCATAAAAATGAACACAGACGTGTTTTTTCTTTTTTTTGAGATGGAGTCTAGCTAGTGTTGCCCAGGCTGGAGTGCAATGGTGTAATCTCAGCTCATTGCAACCTCCACCTCCCAGGTTCAAGTGATTCTCCTACCTCAGCCTCTTGAGTAGCTGGGATTACAGGCATGTGCCACCACACCTGGCTATTTTTTTTTTTTTTTTTTTTTTAATTTTTAGTAGAGACGGGGTTTCGCCATATTGGTCAGGCTGGTCTCAAACTCCTGACCTCAGGTGATCTGCCCGCCTCAGCCTCCCAAAGTGCTGGGATTACAGGTGTGAGTCACCTTGCCTGGCTGTGTTTTTTCTTTTATGTGCTGTGGAAATACTGCTTGTGAGTACAGGTTATGTAAACTATGAAGCAAAACTTCACTTGTGTTATTTGGGATACACACACACACACGCACATACGCACACACAGAGTAGATCATCTTCTACAAATGCCATTAAAAAAAAAAAGACAGCCAAGAAGAATACTGATTGAAAATAAGTATGTGCTGGGCGCCGTGGCTCACGCCTGTAATCCCAGCACTTTGGGAGGCCAAGGAGGGTGGATTACCTGAGGTCAGCAGTTTTGAGACCAGCCTGGCCAACATGGTGAAACTCTGTCTCTACTAAAAATACAAAAATTAGCTGGGCATGGTAGTGGACACCTGTAATCCCAGCTACTTAGGAGGCAGGAGAATCGCTTGAACCCAGGGGGCAGAGTTTGCAGTGAGCCGAGATCACACCATGGCACTCCAGCCTGGGCAACAGAGTGAGACTCCATCTCAAGAAATTAAAAAAAAAAAACTAGATGTATCATTTAAGGGCCCTGAGAGACTGGGAGTAAGTCTCGTCATCACCTCACTAGCCATGACCACCATTGACTAAGCCCACATTACGGGCAGCAATATGAACCACTTCCTGGGGATCCTGTGAAGAGTGATAACCTCCCTCCAATCAACTCTTCTGCCAAGGAGCCAGGTGTGTTTGAACTGACCAGTGTCTGTCCCTCCAAGGCTCATGCCAAGAGTCAGCAGAGAAGACATACCTGGGGAGAGGAAGAAGCAATAGAATGCCCTTAATACAAAGCTGCTGCTCCCTGCCTTTGTGCTAGGATTTGTCTACAAAGCCTGGTGGGTGGGGTGGCAGGGTGGGGGGCAACACTGACTACCAAAAAGGAAAAATAGGCCGGGCGAGGTGGCTCACACCTGTAATCCCAGCACTTTGGGAGGCCGAGGCAGGCAGATCACCTGAGGTCGGGAGTTCAAGACCAGCCTGACCAACATGAAGAAACCCCATCTCTACTGAAAATACAAAATTAGCCCGGCATGGTGGCGCATGCCTGTAATCCCAGCTACTCGGGAGGCCAAGGCAGGAGAATCCCTTGAACCCAGGAGGCGGAGGTTGCGGTAAGCCAAGATTGTGCCATGTACTCCAGCCCGGGCAACAAGCACAAAACTGTGTCTCAACATAAATAAATAGGCCGGGCGCGGTGGCTCAAGCCTGTAATCCCAGCACTTTGGGAGGCTGAGGTGGGTGGATCACGAGGTCAAGAGATCGAGACCATCCTGGTCAACATGGTGAAACCCCGTCTGTACTAAAAAACTACAAAAAAATTAGCTGGGCATGGTGGCGCATGCCTGTAATCCCAGCTACTCAGGAGGCTGAGGCAGGAGAATTGCCTGAACCCAGGAGGCGGAGGTTGCGGTGAGCTGAGATCGCGCCATTGCACTCCAGCCTGGGTAACAAGAGCGAAACTCCGTCCCAAAGGAAAAAAAATCAAATTAAAATAAATAAATAAATAAATAAGGAAAAATTAAAGGAAAATCTAGGCAGGGTGTGGCGGCTCACTTTGGGAGGCCGAGGCCGGTGGATCACCTGAGGTCAGGAGTTTGAGACTAGCCTGACCAACATGGTGTAACCCCATCTCTACTAAAAATACCAAAAAAATTTGGCCATGGTGGCGCATACCTGTAATCCCAGCTACTCAGGAGGCTGAGGCAGGAGAATCGTTTGAACCTGCAGAGGTTGCAGTGAGCTGAGATCACGCCACTGCACTCTACCCTGGGCAACAGAGTGAGACCCTGATAGGTGTGATGACTCACACCTGTACTCCCAATGCTTTGGGAGGCTGAGGTGGGTGGATCACCTGAGGTCAGGAGTTTGAGACCAGCCTGACCAACATGGAGAAATTCTGTCTCTACTAAAAATACAAAGTTAGCCAGGCGTGGTGGCTCATGCCTATAATCCCAGCTACTTGGGAGGCTGAGGCAGGAGAATTGCTTGAACTTGGGAGGCGGAGGTTGTGATGAGCTGAGATGGCACCACTGCACTCCAGGCTCAGCAACAAGAGCGAAACTCCGTCTCAAAAACAAAACAAAACAAAAACAAAAACAAAGATGAAGAAAGCTTGCTCTATCATCTTCTTCACTTCTTTCTGTGCCTTCACCAGAATCACCTTTAACGTCTACATTTCTGCTAACAGTCTCTTCAAGACAATCTAAGCTTTTTGTTATCATGCACCACAAATTCCAGGCTCTACCCACTACCCCACTTCATAACCACTTCCACGTTTTCAGTTCTTACAGCAGCCAGCAGCCATGGACCACCATGCCTGGCTAATTTTTTGTTTTTTTAATAGAGACGGGGTTTCACCATATTGACCAGGCTTGTCTAGAACTCCTGGCCTCAAGTGATCTCCCCATCTCGGCCTCCCATAATGCTGGGATTACAGTCGTGAGCCACCGCGCCTGGCCAGCTTCCACCAACTTAAAGAATACATATATCACCATGAAAAGAACATTGATAGAAATATGAACAGTAAAGGTGCCTCTGTGAGGCCACAAAAGGAAATGAGGTTCCTGTTCCTGGACCCTAGAGAAAAGGTAATCTTGTTATAAAGTGGCAGAGAATGTGGCTAAACTGAGTTCCCATGTTGGATGGCCACAACCAGGAAGACTGACGGTAATAAGTACAGGCAGGCATGTGGAGAATCAGAACCCTCACACACTGCAGGAGGGAATGTGAGATGGTGAAGCCACTTTGGAAAACTGTGTGGCAGTTTCTCAAAAAGTTGAATGTAGAATTACCATCTGACCTAGCAATTCTATTCCTAGCATACAGTGAAGAGAAATAAAAACGTAAGTCCACACAAAAACTTATGCCAGGTACACGGGCTCACATCTGTAATCCCACCACTTTGGGAGACTAAGGCAGGCAGATCGCTTGAGCCCAGGAGTTTGAGCCCAGCCTGGACAACATGATGAAACCCCGTCTCTACAAAAAAATACAAAAAATTAGCCAGGTGTGGTGGCGAGTTCCTGTAGTCCCAGCTACTTGGGAGGCAGAGGTGGGAGGATTGCTTGAGGCCAGGAGATGAAGGCTACAGTGAGTTGAGATTGTGCTACTGCACTCAGCTTTGTTTTATTTTGTTTTTGAGACAGGGTATTGCTCTACCCTGCAATTGCAATATCCTGTCTCAAAAACAAAAACCTTGGACATGAATGTTCACAGCAGCATTATCCACATAGCCCAAAAGTGGCAGCAACTCAAATGCCCATCAACTAATGAATGGATACATAATATGTGGTATATTTATTGAATAGGATGTTATTTGGCAATGTAAAGGAATGAAATACTGCTACACACTACGTGAATGTACCTTGAAAACATTAGGATAGCTTAAGGCTGAAGGAAGGGTTGGAGGGAAATGGGAAGTGAGTGCTGATGGGCACAGGATTTCTCTTCGGGATGATGAAATGTCCTGAAACTGATTGTGATGATGGTTGCATAACCCCGTGAACACATTAAAAACCGCTGAACTGTATACTTTGTTTATTTATTTATTTTGAGACTGAGTCTCCCCTTGTCTCCCAGGCTGAAGTGCAATGGTACAATCTCGGCTCACTGCAACCTTCACCTCCTGGGTTCAGGCACTTCTCCTGCCTCAGCCTCCCAAGTAGCTGGGATTACAGGCATGTGCCACCAAAAATGGCCTGAACGGTATACTTTAAATGGGTGAATTCCGTAGTATATGAATTATAGCTCAATAAAGCTATCATTTTTTTAAGGAACTATAAGGCAATAAATTGTGGATTCAACTAAAAAAAGTCACAATGTTGGAACAGAAGAAAAGCCCAAGGCTGTTTATCAGAAGGTAAACATGGAAAAGATAAACATAGAAATATGATTAATGGATCATTTAAACCTCAATAGTTTCAAAACTTGAAAGATAAAAAAGAAGGCTGGACACGGTGGCTCACGCCTATAATCCCAGCACTTTGGGAGGCCAAGGCAGGCGGATCACAAGGTCAGGAGGTCAAGACCATCCTGGCTAACATGGTGAAACCCCTTCTCTACTAAAAATACAAAAAAAAAAAAAAAATTAGTTGGGCATGGTGGCACACGCCTATAGTCCCAGCTACTTGGGAGGCTGAAGCAGGAGAATCACTTGAACCCTGGAGGTGGAGGTTGCGGGGAGCCGAGGTCGCACCATTGTATTCCAGCTTGGGCAACAAGAGCAAAACTCCATCTCAAAAAATAAAAAAATAAAACAGAATTACCATAGGATCTGGCAATTCAACTTCTAGGTCTACACCAGAAATAACTGAGTTGAGAGCAGGGTCTCAAAGAGACGTTTGTATCCATGTTCAAAGCCGCGTTATCCACAACAGCTAAAAAGTGGATGCCATCCAAGTGGCCACTGACAGACAAATGGGTAAGCAAAATGTGGTATGTAGTTTTTGTTTTTTTTTTTTTGAGATGGAGTATTGCTCTGTCTCCCAGGCTAGAGTTCAGTGGCATGATCTCAGCTCACTCCAACCTCTGCCTCCTGGGTTCAAGCGATTCTCCTGCTTCAGCCTTCTGAGTAGCTGGGATTACAGGTGTCTGCCACTGTGCCTGGCTAATTTTGTATTTTTAGTAGAGACGGAGTTTCACCATCTTGATGAGGCTGGTCTTGAACTCCTGACCTCGTGATCCACCCACCTCGGCCTCCCAAAGTTCTGGGATTACAGGCCTATGCCCAGCAGCAGAATCTTATTCTGCCTTAAAAAGGAAGAAAATTCTTTTTTTTTTTTTTTTTTTTTTTTGAGACGGGGGTTTGCTCTTTTTACCCAGGCTGGAGTGCAATGGCGCGATCTCGGCTCACCGCAACTTCCGCCTCCCGGGTTCAGGCAATTCTCCTGCCCCAGCCTCCTGAGTCGCTGGGATTACAGGCACGCGCCACCATGCCCAGCTAATTTTTTGTATTTTTAGTAGAGGCGGGGTTTCACCATGTTGACCAGGATGGTCTCGATCTCTTGACCTCGTGATCCACCCGCCTCGGCCTCCCACAGTGCTGGGATTACAGGCTTGAGCCACCGCGCCCGGCAGGAAGAAAATTCTTAAGGCTGGGTGTGGTGGTTCACACTTGTAATCCTAGCACTTTGGGAGGCCAAGGTGGTAGAATCACTTGAGGCCAGGAGTTTGAGACCACCCTCGGCAACACAGCAAGCCTCGTTTCTCTACAAAAAATAAAAAAATTAGCTAGGCATGGTAGCGTGGACTTGTTAGTTCCAGCTACTTGGGAGGCTAAGGCAAGAGAATCACTGAGTCTAGGAGTTTGAGGTTGCAGTTATTGCCTCATTGTACTGTAGCCTGGGTGACAGAGTGAGATGTTGTCTTAAAAAAAAAAAAGAAAAAGAAAGGAAGGAAACTCTTGTACAAGCTACAACATGGATGAACCTTGAGGATATTATGCTAAGTGAAGTGACCAGTTAGAAAAAGACAAATATTATATTATTCCACTTATCTGAGGTATATAAAGTAGTAAAAGTCATAGAGACAGAAAGTAGTTGCCAGGAGCTGGGAGTAGCAAATAGAGAGTCATTATTTTTCTTTTTTAAATTTTGTTGTTGTTTTTTTTTTTTTTTTTTTTTTGAGACGGAGTTTCGCTCTTGTTACCCAGGCTGGAGTGCAATGGCGCGATCTCGGCTCACCGCAACCTCCGCCTCCTGGGTTCAGGCAATTCTCCTGCCTCAGCCTCCTGAGTAGCTGGGATTACAGGCACGCGCCACCATGCCCAGCTGATTTTTTGTATTTTTAGTAGAGAGGGGGTTTCACCATGTTGACCAGGATGGTCTCGATCTCTTGACCTCGTGATCCACCCGCCTCGTTGTTGTTTTTTAAGATGGGGTTTCACCATGTTGGTCAGGCTGGTCTTGAACTCCCGACCTCAGGTGATCCACCCGCCTTGGCCTCCAAAGTGCTTGGATTACAGGTGTGAGCCACCACGCCCGGCCCTTTTTAAATTTTTTTTTTTTTTTTTTTTTTTTTTTTTTTTTTTTTTTTGAGACGGAGTTTCACTCTTGTTACCCAGGCTGGAGTGCGATGGCGCGATCTCGGCTCACCGCAACCTCCGCCTCCTGGGTTCAGGCAATTCTCCTGCCTCAGCCTCCTGAGTAGCTGGGACTACAGGCACACGCCACCATGCCCAGCTAATTTTTTGTAGTTTTAGTAGAGACGGGGTTTCACCATGTTGACCAGGATGGTCTCGATCTCTTGACCTCGTGATCCACCCGCCTCGGCCTCCCAAAGTGCTGGGATTACAGGCGTGAGCCACCGCGCCCGGCTTTTAAATTTTTTTTAAGAGATGGGGTCTCACTATGTTGCCCAGGCTGAAGTGCAGGAGCCATTCATGAATGTAATCAAAATACACTACAGCCTCGAACTCGGGCTCAAGCAATCCTTCTACATCAGCCTCCCAAGTACCTGGGACTATAGGCATATGCCAGCATATCAGCCTTGAGTTATTGTTCAGTGGTTACAGAGATTCTGTTTGCAAGTTTCAAAGAGTTCTGGAGATGCATGGTGGTGAACACTGCAGAACAATGTGAATGTACTTCATAACCCTGAAATGTACACTTCAAAATAGCTATGATGGTAAATTTTATGTTATGTGTATTTTACCACAATAAAAAAAATGAGAAAAACAAAAGCAGGGATGGTAACATTCAAATTAGTCGAAGTATATATCCATCGCAAGTTTTTCATATTGAAAAGGGAACCACCCATAATAAAGACCAAGCCATGATGCAGCAGCTGGTCCCAGATTTGCTCTGGTCCCAACAAAAACAACTATTATTTAAAAAAGGACAAATCAGCCAGGCGCCGTGGCTCATACCTGTAATCCCAGCACTTTGGGAGGCCAAGGTGGGTGGATCACTTGAGGTCAGGAGTTCAAGACGAGCCTGGCCAACATGGCGAAACCTTGGCTCTACTAAAAATACAAAAATCAGCTGAGTGTGGTGGCAGGCGCCAGTAATCCCAGCTACTCAGGAGGCTGAGGCATGAGAATCGCTTGAACCCAGGAGGCAGAGGTTGCAGTGAGCTGAGATCATGCTGTTGCACTCCAGCCTGGGCAACAAGAGCAAACCTCAGTCTAAAAAAAAAAAAAAAAAGAACAAATCATATGCAACAACTGTTTTACAACTGTTTTTAGACACAAGACTAAGTATAAGCAGGACTGTGATCCTTGAGAGAAGGGACACAAGCTGAGGGTAGGAGGCAGCAGCAGAGCCAAACACAACAAAGAAATAATGGAAGATTCAATTAAGGACAAAATGGAATTGCTGGAGCTTCAAAACACTACATCTGATATGAAAAGCTCATTGGATGGGTTTAATAAAAATGCAGAAGATAAGTTAATTTGAAGACAGAGCAGCCAGGGGCAATGGCTCACGCCTGTAATCCTAGCACTTTGGGAGGCCAAGGCTGGCGGATCACCTGAGGTCAGGAGTTCAGAAGCAGCCTGGCCAACATGGTGAAACCCCATCTTAAAAAAAAAAAAAGAAAGAAAGAAAAGAAAAAAAAAATTTGAAGACAGAGTAATAGAATCTATCTAAACTAAAGCTCAGAAGGAAAAAAAGACTGAGAAAAAAATGAACAGAAGAAAAAAAAAAAAACAGAAGTTTGGTGACCTGTGGGATAATACCAAATGGTGTAACATACATAGAGTAGGAGTCCAGGATGGGAGAAGGGGTGGCAGAAAATACATTTGAAGAAATCATGGCTAACAAGTCTTCAAATTTTATATTTAGAAACCCACAACTCCAAGAATCTCAACAAACCCCAAGCATGATAAACATAAAGAAAACCATATCAAGATACATCATAATCAAACTGCTGAAAATCAGCAATAAAGAGAAAATATTCCAGCCAAGGCAACATCTTGAGACCCTGTCTCTACAAAAAATAGAAAAGATTAGCCCGGTGTGGTGGCACGTGCCTGTAGTCCCAGCTACTCAGGAGGTGAGATGGGAAGATGGCTTGAGCCCAGAAGTCAAGGCTCCTGTGAGCTATGACTGTACCACTGCACTCCAGCATGGGTGACAGAGTAAGACCTCCTCTCAAAAAAAAAAAAAGAAGAAGAAGAAAAGAAAATATTAAAAGCAGTCAGAGACAACGGAGATACATTATATTCAGAAGAGCAAAGATGAGAAGAACAACATGAGAGCAAAGATGAGACTTCTCTTAGAAACAATGCAACCCCGAAGCCAGAACAGCATCTTTAAAGAGACAAAGGCTAATACTTTTTCATTATTAGGATATCTGTTCTGGTGGTCTGTGATCAGTAATCTTTGATGTTACTGTTGTAATTGTGCTGGTTCACCTCATTTGTATCTCCAGATCCTAGGAAGGCTGGCTATGGCTAACTGCAGCTACCAGGCTTGGCTCCCCTGGCTGCTGACTTCTTGTTGAGCTAGACCATGAGGAACCCTAGCAGGGGGCCACGGGGAGGGAGGAGAGTGAGGTCAAGGTGTTAATTACCAGGCTCATTCCTGAGAATGGTCTAAGGCCTCAGCCAATGTTCCATCCTGTCAGGCTGCCCTTTCCTCTCTGCTCCCAGCCCCTAGGTTCCTATATCCTTTCTCTCTCCTCTCCTTTGCCCAAGGGGAACAATGGCCACTGTAGTTACAAGGTCACTACCATGCAACAGCCCTGCGGTTTCCCTACACCGTGCCCATTCCTTTGTAAACAGTCCCTTTATAAACGTCACTGAATTCGCCTAATGGGCACAGGCATCTATTTTATTGTATGTTGCGCAAATTGATAAGTTGTGGGTTTTTAATTACTTCATAACAAAATATCAAAATATATAAAGCAAAAAAGAATAAAATAAAATATACAAAGCAAAAATGGATATGCAAAAAAAAAATAAACAATTATAATGACAAAGTGTATCTATCATTCAACTACAGGCATGCCTCATTTTGTTGTGCTTCACTTGACTGCCCTTTGCAGATACTGAGCTTTTCACAAATTGCAGGTCTGTGGTAACCCTGCATCGAGCAAGTGAACCGGCACCATTTTCCCAGTTGACTGGGAAAACAGCATATGCTCATTTCTTGTCTGTGTCACGTTTTTGATAATTTATGCAAAATTCAATGATTTTTCATTATTAGCATGTCTGTTATGATGATCTGTGATCTTTGATGTTACTGTTTATTTATTTATTTACTTATTTATTTATTTATTTTGAGATGGAGTTTCACTCTTATTGCCCAGGCTGGAATGCAATGGCACGATCTCAGCTCACCGAAACCTCCGTCTCCCAGGTTCAAGTGATTCTCCTACCTCAGCCTCCCAAGTAGCTGGGATTACAGGCATGTGCCACCACGCCTGGCTAATCTTGTATTTTTAGTAGAGAAGGGGTTTCTCTATGTTGATCAGGCTGGTTTTGAATTCCTGACCTTAGATGATCCGCCTGCCTCGGCCTCCCAAAATGCTGGGATTACAGGCATGAGCCACCGCGCCCGGCCTATTTATTTATTTTTGAGACGGAGTTTTGCTCTTCGTACCCAGGCTGGAATACAATGGTACGATCTCAGCTCACCGCATCCTCTACCTCCTGGGTTCAAGCGATTCCCCTGCTTCAGCCTCCCAAGTAGCTGGGGTTACAGGCACCCACCACCATACTCAGCTAATTTTTTGTATTTTTAGTAAAGACAGGGTTTCTCTGTGTTGGTCAGGCTGGTCTTGAACTCCTGACTTTAGATGATCCACCTGCCTCCACCTCCCAAAATGCTGGGATTACAGGCGCGAGCCACCACGCCCAGTCAATGTTACTGTTGTAATTGTCTTGGAATGGCACCAACTGTGCCCATATAAGATGGCAAGCTTAATCTATCAATGTGTGTGTTCTGACTTCTCCACTGACTGGCCGTTCCTGTCTCTCTCCCTGTCCTCAGGCCTCCCTATTCCATGAGATACAACAATATGAAAATTAGGCTAATTAATAACCCTACAATGGCCTCTAAGTATTCAAGTGAAAGGAAGAGTTGGCAGGGCGCGGTGGCTTACTCCTGTAATCCCAGCACTTTGGGAGGCCAAGTGAGGCAGATCATCTGAGGTGGGAGACCAAGATCATCCTGGCCAACATGGTGAAACTCTGTCTCTACTAAAAATAAAAAAAATTAGCTGGGCATGGTGTCACACACTTGTAGTCCCAACTACTTGAGAGGCTGAGGCAGGAGAATCACTTGAAGCCGGGAGGTTGAGGTTGCAGTGAGCCAAGATCATGCCACTGTACTCCATCCTGGCGACAGAGCAAGACTCCGCCTCAAAAAAAAAAAAAAAGAAAAGAAAGAAAGAGTCACAGGTCTCTCAATTAAATTTTTTATATTTATTTCTTTTTAAGAAGAGATGGGGATCTCGCTATGTTGCTAGTCTTGAACTTCTGAGCTCAAGTGATCCTCCCACCTTGGCCTCCCAATGGGCTAGGATTACAGGCACAAGCCACCATGCCTGGCCAACAATTTTACTATCTCCTGGGCACCATATTTACATATTCTATTCTATTCCATTCTGTCTCACTGTGTCACCCAGGCTGGAGTCTGTGGTGCTATCATGACTTACCACAGCCTCAACCTCCCTGGGCTCAGGCGACCCTCTCACCTCGTCTTCCTGAGATCACAGGCATCTGCCACCATGCCTGGCTAATTTTTGTATTTTTCTGTAGAGACAGGGTTTCACCATGTTGGTCAGGCTGGTCTCGAATTCCTGGGCTCAAGTGATCTGCCCACCTTGGCCTCCCAAAGTGCTGGGATTACAGGCATGAGCTACTGTGCTCAGCCAGGTCTCTCATTTTATTTTATTTTTGTTTTGTTTTGTTATCTTTTGAGATGGAGTCTTGCTCTGTCACACAGGCTGGAGTGCAGTGGTGTGATCTCAGCTCACTGCAACCTCTGCCTTCCGGGTTCAAGTGATTCTCCTGTCTCAGCCTACTGAGTAGCAGGGACTACAGGGACAGATCACCACTCCTGGCTAATTTTTGTATTTTCAGTAGAGTTGGGATTTCACCATGTTGGCCAGGCTGGTCTCCAACTCCTGGCCTCAAGTGATCTGCCCCCTTCAGCCTCCCAAAGTTCTGGGATTATGGGTGTAAGCCACTGCACCTGGGCTTGAAAGAAATTTAAAGTAACATCCTCAGGACTCCATGTTTGGATCCCCTTCCACGAACGCTCTCGTGGAAGCTGTTTTTCTCTCTCCTGGATTTCCCCTCTAGAGTCCCCTTCCACACGCTCTCATGGAAGCCTGTCTTCCTCTCCTAAACTCCATCTCTCTCTCTATTCCCTTCCACTCAGTGTGGAAGTTGCTTTCCTCTCCTGGATTCCATCTTTCTGGATTCTCTGACTCAGTGTGAGAGTTAGCTGTTTCTTTCTCTCTCCTTCTGCTGTTTCTCTCTCTCTCTAAATAAATAAATAAAAGAAATTTAAAGCAACATTCTCATGAATATACAAATCATACGAAAGTGAAACAGCTTATTGCTGACAGGGAGTAAGTCTGAGTGGTCTGGATGAAGATCATACCAGCCACAACACTCCCTTAAGCCAAAGCCTAATCCAGAGCAAAGCCCTAACTCTCTTTAATTCTATGAAGGCTGAGAAAGGTGAGGAAGTTGAAGAAAAGTTTGCAGCCAGCAGAGGTTGGCTTATTTACCATATTTTTTTCTTTTTTCTTTTTTTTATAGAGAAGGGGTTTTACCATGTTGGCCAGGCTGGTCTCCAACTCCTGATGTCAAGCAATCCACCCACCTCGGCCTCCCAAAGTGCTGGGATTACAGGCGTGAGCCACCGCACCCAGCCGGCTTATTTACCATTCTAAAAATCCTAGGGCCCTTAAGAATGATGCTAAATCTACTCTGCCTGTGCTCTAGAAATGGAAGGACAAGGCCTGGGTAACAGCACATTTGTTTACAGATGGGTTCATGTTGGCCACTTCTCTCCCTTTTACCCCCCATAGGCTCTATCACTTCTCCACCAAGATCAGGCTCCAGAATCTGGCCCAGGTGCTGGCGGATGGTAGGCTCATATGTGATGGATTAATGAATAAACATCCCTCACATCCATACATTCCTCTCCCTCGGCAATCACCCAAGTTCCAGATGCGATTACATTACCAGGCCACTGCATGCACCCCCGAGTAGTCTCCCTTCCCCAGCCTCTCTCCCTACCTGCCCCAACAAAACCATTCCTATACCAGCTAGTTGCTGGGGACGATCTTTCTAAGACTTAGAGCTGATCCTAGTGGAGACTTCTGCTTCAGACAACAATGGACTAGCTTGCTTCCGACCAGCAATCCAGAAAGAGCAACTAGAAAAGCCAGAAAGGAAAATGTCTCAATCTGCTCAGCATCATCACAGAGTTACAAAGGCAGAGTGGACTCAAAGGGCCACGATGTTGGGCAAAGTGAAGCCCAAAGAGGTGCACCCAATACATGGCATCACTTTTTCCTTTGTTTTGCCAATTCAAAAGTGGCAGCTGAAGGAATGAGAAGCCAAGCAGAAAGGACAGACCTTTGGTACGGCTGTCAGCAATCTTGGGCTGAGAGGACAAAAAAATAGAAGCTTCAGGCCCACTAGGTTTTCAGTCAGAACCTTAAAGGCTATACCCCAGGACGGGGAGGAAACTCAAAGTCGCAGGGCCTCCACAGAGATCACATCGGAGCTCTGGGACAACTCCATCCCTGACTAGGCTAAGGTGATCTGCCCTTAGCTCTCGACCAGAAGCAAAAGTAAATCCTCTGGAGAAAGAGAACATTAACTAGAGCTCAAATAATCTCCATAATTCTTCATACAACATGTCCAGCTCTTAATCAAAAATCACCAGCCATACATCAGCTCCAGAAAATATACATAAAACTCCTAAAAATCAACAAGAAAAAGATAGACAATCCAACAGGGAAAAGGAAAAACAAAAGACCTCAAAAAAAAAAAAATCCAAATGACCAATAAACATAGTAAAAAGCTACCATAATTAAAACGGTGTGATACCACTGCATGAACAGATACATAAATCACATGTAAGAACTTAATATAAAGGTCAGGCATGGTGGCTCCGCCTGGGCAATATGGTGAAACCCGTCTCTACAAAAAAATTTAAAAAGTAGGCCAGGCGTGGGTAGGCTGGGTATGGTGGCTCACGCCTGTAATCCCAGCACTTTGGGAGACTGAGGTGGGCAGATCACCTGAGGTCAGGAGTTCAAGAGCAGCCTGGCTAACGTGGTGAAACCTCATCTCAACTAAAAATACAAAAAACTAGCTGGGTATGGTGGTGCATGCCTGTAATCCCAGCTACACAGGAGGCTGAGGCAGGAGAATCACTTGAACTCAGGAGGCAGAGGTTGCAATAAGCTGAGATCGTGCCACTACCTTCCAGCCTGGGCGACAGAGCAAGATTCCATCTCAATAGAAAGAAAAAAGTAGCAGGGTGTGGTAGTGCACACCTGTCTCCCAGCAACTCAGGAGGATGAGGTGGGAAGATGGCTTGAGTCTGAGAGGTGGAGGTTGCAGTGAGTTGTGATCGCACAACTGCACCAAAAAAAAAAAAAAAAAAAGAGAGAGAGAGAGAGAGAGAAGGCTGGATGTGGTGGCTCATGCCTGTAATCCCAGTACTTTGGGAGGCCGAGGCGGGCGGATCAGGAGGTCAAGAGATTGAGACCATCCTGGCCAACACGGTGAAACCCTGTCTCTACTAAAAAATACAAAAATTAGCTGGGTGTGGCGATGCCCACCTGTCGTCCCAGCTACTTGGGAGGCTGAGGCAGAAGAATTGCTTGAACCCAGGAGGCGGAGGTTGCATGAGCCGAGATCGCACCACTGCACTGCAGCCTGGTACCTGGTGACAGAGCAAGACTCTGTCTCAAAAAAAAAAAAGAAGAGAGAGAAAGAAAAATATAAATAAAAGTAAGTAAAATAAATCAGCAGGAAAAGGATAGATAAATGACTGAGAAAGGAACAGATTTAAGGCTTTTGTCAGAGAATCAAAATAAACTGGTTGGTCTAGATAGTTAAATGCAAAAGAGAGGGAAGGAGAAATAGAAAAACAATGCTGAATGTAAGAATAAAGTGTTCCCTACCCCTCAGCACTATCCTCACGACAGTCTGGAAAGCAGGTGTCTGGGAGGTGGATGGGGAGGGAGGGATGGTAACTACCGCATCGATCTCGTTGAGGACCTTCCACTGCTCATAGGGCACGCCCAGCGCCTCGGCCGTCTGGATTGTCCTCTTCATCTGGCTGGTCCAGACCTTCAGATCCTTGATGTTCTGGTCACTGATGAACTGGGCTAGACTCTTGGCAAACTGAAACACATCATAAGCAAACTCAGACCCACGGGTCCTGGGCTGCCCTTAAAGCATTCCAGAGCCACAGAGTCCATGAGATCATACCTGCCTTGAACACTCACTATAGGTTTGGTAAAAAGCATGAACTAATTTGTCGATGACACACATGCCCACAAGTGCTGTTCTTGTGCACCCTCCCAGGCCCTGAGCACAGAAGCATAGATCCAGCTGTGACTCATCAGGGCCACTGCCTCCCCGCAACCGTGCGCCCTGTGCTAGGTGACCACTGAGGCCTCACTGCCTCCCCTGGACTGTGGCATACCTATCCGCTACACTGCATGGACTCAGGTCCCTCTGAGGGTGGCATGCCTCCGATGAAAGGGGCTCGGCAAGTGACAGCTCACATGGAGACCAGAGATCCAGGCATTTTCCTGGTGCTTGGTGACTTTCCCTACATGATGGGAAGATTCTAGACTGAATGGTCATTCACCTGGACTGCCCATTAAAAGAGTGGGAGCCCAGCGCCAGTGCACATAATGCATATACCCAGCCATGCAGATGGACAAACGCAGCCCCATGTGCACACTCAGGCACACATGTACTGACCTCCCTGCCCCGGGGAGACAGTCCTGGGTCCCCGCCAATCCGGCCCTTGAGGTTGAGCTCGCTCTCCCCGTGCCGGCAGAGGTAGATGGAGCGGGGGGTCACGTGGATGTTCATGAGGTAATAGACGATGCGGCTCTGGATGTGGTCAGCCACACGGTTCACCACGTAGCTCTGGCCCACATCCATGATCTTGATATAGGACAAGTCCCTTTCCAGAGAGAAAGTAGAAAGAGGCCTGTGAGTGTGGCCAGGGTCCTCTCAGGGCATGTCTGGCCAGCCACGGAGTCCAGCTGCGAGGCCTTGCACCTCTGACCACCAGAGATGACAAACCTCAGGACCGTTAGCTGGTGTGCGAGTGACGGGGGTGAGGCGGGAGCAACACAGCACACGTGACGCACAGGCAAACCCCGTGGGAGAGGGGAGGTGCTCATCACTCATCATGCTTCTAAAAGGTGACATCCAAAGTGTGGGGTCCGCCATACCACATCATGACTTTCACTGCTGCTCATGTGCCCCTGGGGCCCCCTCGTTGCCTAACTCCGAGCTCTCAATGCACTGTCTGTAACTTGAACCAAGAGACGGTTTTCCCCAGGGTTGTTGACCTGGGAGTAGCCGGCAAACGCTCCACGCCCCCACTCTTCCTGGTCAGCCGTCCAAGGACCTGGACTTTCCTTCCCCAGTGACCTCCTCCCACTAGAACCCAGTCCATGTGTGCCTAGCGGCTGCCATACCCCACCCTAGGTAGCTGGTGGACGAGACAGGAAGCACAGGAGGACAGGAGGAGGGTGCTGATGGCAGCAGCTGGAAAACCCAGCTCAGCCACTTGCCCTGCTCTGGACCCGTGCGGCACTACAGCTGGGAGAGTGCACTGATCTGTCTCCAGGTGTGGGGGTGCAGGGTGGGCTCTGGTTCGGGCTGAGAGCCTCTGGATATTCTCAACTGACCTCTTACTGTCTGGACCTTGGGACCTTGGTTTGAGGGTGTCATGATGACACCACCAATGAAAGCAAGAACAATGCTTACTGACAAATACAACAGGAGCCGCTCCAGACAAACGGATAATGTCACAGAAGCCACGAGGAGAAATGCTGTCCTGGGGGAACCATGAAAGCCAGAGAGGCCCAGGCGGCAGATGCCATTCAGCTCAGGCCCGGCCTGCACTGGCTCCAGAACTCAGCTGAGGACACTGTTCTGTGCACACCCCAAAAGCATTCATCTCACAGTTGCTTGCGTTTCTTGGTTCATGTGCATTACATATTTTTTGTTTTTTTTGGGACTAGGCTGGGATGCAGTGCTGTAATCACAACTCACTGCAACCTCTGCAGCCTTGATCCACCTGGGCTTAGGTGATTCTCCCACCCCAGCCTCCCAAGTAGCTGGGAGTACAGGCATGTGCCACCACGCCTGGCTAATTTTTGTATTTTTTATAGAGACAGGGTTTCATCATGCTGCCAAGACTGGTCTCAAAATCCTGGGTTCAAGCAATCCTCCCGCCTTAGCTACCCAAAGTGCTGGGATTACAGGCATGAGCCACTCTGCCTGGCCTGTATCACACATTCTTATAGAATGACAGAACCCAAGCACAAGTTTGTAGTCCAGCCTTTTCACTTAATGCAGTGTTATATTTTCCCATGTCTCCCCATAACGTTGAGTTATGATGACGACAGTAATACTTTACCAAGGGCTAAATTACTATTTACTCAACCATTGCCCCATGTGTTCTGTAAGAGGGAATTTGGTGAACTATGGCCAGCCAGTCAAATTCAGCCCTGGGCTATTTTTATCAAGTTTTACTGGAACACAGCTCTGCCCATTGATTTACATATTATCTATGTTGCATTTGTACAGTGACAGCAGAGCTGAGTGCCTGCAACAGAGACTGCACATCCTCTAAGGTCTACATAAAATATTTACTCTCTAATCTTTGACAGAAAATATTTGCCAACCCCTGCGCTAAGACCCCCTGCATAGAAATTCAGCTTGGGCCAGCAGAGTAACCCACATCTATAATCCCAGCACTTTGGGAGGCCAAGGTGGGAGGATCATTTGAGATCAGGAGTTCGAGACCCGCCTGGCCAATATGGTGAAACACCATCTCTACCAAAAATACAAAAATTAGCAGGGCGTGGTGGCAGGCACCTGTAATCCCAGCTACTCGGGAGGCTGAGGCAGGAGAACTGCTTGAACTGGGAAGGTGGAAGGTTGTGGTAAGCTGAGATCACACCATTGCACTCCAGCCTGGGCAACAAGAACGAAACTCCATCTCAAAAAAAAAAGACATTTGGCTTGATTTCATGATGAAATGGTATAAAATCCTGACTTTTCGGATGAGGTAACAGGTGTTGTACAAGTCACCTCTCACCAAAAATTTTTGCCCCAAGGAAATAAACAAAAAGGTCAAACCATCTCTGATTTTTGGTCCCCCAGCCACCACCATGGGGAGCCCCAAGAGGCAGCCAAGTGCGACCCCTGTCTCCCGCCATCACAGCTGTAGGGCACGGTGCTGCCCTCACTCACCTATCCAGGTCCTCATCCAGCGACTCGTAGGAGTTCTGGTAGCACTCAATGCGCCTCATGAAGTCGTCTGTGGCCTCGTCACTGTCACGGTTGACATAGTCAGGGCTGCCCAGTTTCACTTGCTGCCGGAGCCAGGCACAGAGCAAGGACATATCAGGATCGGGGGCCAGAGAGCAAGGAGGCTGCTGGGCAGGGGCTGAGGAGGTTGGGCCCAAGACCAGGGCGGAGACCTGAGGCTGGAAGCTAAGCTGGGGGGCTAGTCCCATGAGGACGAGTCCAACAGCTCCCTGTTCCGAGTTCTCCCACCAGGGCCGAGAGGGTATCACTGAGGGTCCTGGGATTGAAGTCTCTCATCCTTGTGGTATAGGGGAAGGCCTGGGAGCCTTTCTCCACCCTGAACTCTCATTTCCCCAGACCCAGATAGCCATTTCTGAGATAAACTGGGGGAAGGGAAGGGAAGAATTAGTTTTTCTTTCTCTGAAATATAAAACATGCCCCCACCCACCCTCCTACCCCTGCTGAAGCTGCTTTCCTACTGTCCAGGTGCTTACGAGGGGAGGAGGGTTGCCCACCTGCCATCCAGCCTTCCACACGGTGGTCCACAGAGGTAAGGCTCACCTGACCCAACATTTGAGGTTACACTGCCTCCCTACCTCCATAAGGTTCAAGATCAAATTAAGGTTAGCCAAAACCCGAAAAGGGATGTCCTTGTCACATACCACGTTCTGACAAGGTCAGATGCACCACTCACCACGATGTTCGCAGCTATGACCTCAGGATCCACACAGATGGACTCAACAAAAAAGGTCTTCGGCAGGACCAGAAGAGCCAGGGTGGCAGGAGAGAAGAATACGGACACATTCAGGGCCTCCTGCCTTGCTCCTCAGAGCTCTCCACTCCCCAAGGCCCATGCTGACCAGCAGCCCTGAACGCTGCTTCTGGGGTTGGAGGCGGGGTCAAGGAGTCCAGAGCTACAGCAGGTGCTGCCCTGTCCTAGACTGTCCCGCCAAGGCCCCTTCCCCAGAAAGCAAACCCCAGCTGGAGACAGCCCCTCTCATCCCAAATTACACCCCGGAGCCATGCCAGCCCCATGCCCCTCATGCATGAGCAGGTGATGAGAGGAGCCCTGGAGGGCAGGGGGTATGCCACAGTTCTGCCAAGAAGAGGAGCCAAGGAGGCCTCACCTTGTAGCCATTCTGTTCTCCAAAATTAAAGATGGTCGCTCTCCGTTCTCGGGTGGTGTTTGTGGCATCAAAAACCTAGGACCAAACTAGGGTTAACTCGGCCTCTTGCCCTGGGGAAGGTAGGAGGCACCTGAGGGCTGCAGCACAGGCTCTCTGGGGACTGGATTTCTCAGGAGGACTAGCTGCTGCCAGGGCCACCTGCGTGGCCAGTCTCCTTCAGACTTGCAAGGGCTGGGCTGGCCCTCCCCTTCCTTAGAGAAGATGTCCCAAGGAAGCTGGAAGGAGAGGATGCCTGTGCTCCCAGCGGAGGAGCAGACCCTTGGCACAGAAGAACCTACTCAGTGCTGCTCTGCACACAATGGGCACTCAGTTTGTGTTTGACCAACAGGAATTCTAGTGAAACCAGTTAAAGCTGGTGAACTGAACCTATGTTTATTTCTACTCCATCCTGACTCCCCAGTAAAATGGGAACAGAAGGATAAAGAGAAAAAGAGAAGAGAGGACGGGAGATGGAGATGCCAATACAATTCTGTCAGATAGACCCGTGGTGACAAACTCAGAGTCACGTAGGAAACCGAGCATAGGTGCTCGCCAACCAGAGCACTCAGGAGTGTGCACCGACACCACTAAGAAAAGGGACAAAGCTGGAGAGGAAATGGGAGGACTGGCTAGCTGACAAAGAAGAGCTGGAGGCCCAGGCCCCCTTCTCAACCCCATCCGGCTGGCACGACCCATCTGGAGCTCTTTGCGAAGTACCTGGGGTCTGCACAAGCATCCTCTGACACGGCCACTAGCCAGCACATCTAAGCAGTTTTTTAACAGCATCGCTTTTTTATTTTTTAAGGTTTTATTTTATTTTCAGACATGGAGTCTCGTTGTGTTGCCTGGGCTGGCATGCAGTGACTATTCACAGGCAAGATCATATGCAGCCTTGAGCTCCTGGGCTCAAGAGATCCCCTAAACTTAGCCTCCTGAGTACCTGGGACTAAGGTGTGCACCACCACACCTGGCTTACAGCATCATTTTTTGTCTTTATTAAAAAAATTTTTTTTTGGAAACAGGGTCTTGCTCTGTTGCCCAGGCTGGAGTGTAGTGGGCAATCACAGCTCACTGCAGCCTCAACTTCCTGGGCTACATGATTCTTTCACCTCAGCCTCCCAAGTAGCTGGGATTACAGGCATGTACCACCACACCTGGCTAATTTTTTAAAGATTCTGTAGAGACAGAGTCTTGCTATGTTGCCCAGGAAGGTCTCAAACTCTTGGGCTCAAGCAATCCTTCTGCCTTGGCCTCCCAAAGTGCTGGGATTATAGGCATGAGCCATCATGTCAGCCCAGCATCACTTTTTTAAAAAGGGCATCCAACCAGGGCTCACTGGACACTCCAGCAAAACCTCTAACAAGAAAAACGGAAATGAAATCAAACAAACCAAAAAAAGGAACTTGGGCTGGACATGGCAACTCACGCCTGTAATCCCAGCACTTTTGGAGGCTGGGGCAGGCAAATTGCTTGAGACCAGCCTGGGCAACATGGTGAAACCCTGTCTCTATGAAAAATACAATAATTAGCCAGGCATAGTGGCATGTGCCTATAGTCCCAGCTACTCAGGAGGCTGAGGTGGGAGGATCACTTGCGCCCAAGAGACAGGCTGCAGTGAGCTATTTAAGCCACTACACTCCAGCCTGGACAACAGAGCAAGACCACATCTCAAGGAAAACAACAACACCCATATACTTGTAAGATAATGTTGAAGAAGTCTCTCTCAAAACAAAAAAGACAAAGAGAGAAAATAAGGGGAAAAAAGATAAAATTATAATCAAGCTAGCATGCAGCCACCAGGAGTTCTAGGAAAAGCAGCTCAGAAAATGGGAGCAGGGATGGAGTAAGTTGCCAGAAAGGGGCAGAGGTGATTTATCAAAGAAATACTACACGACGTGTTAGTCTAAGACCTTCAGAAAAAAAAGTAAAAAAAATGTAAAAAAAAGAAAAAAAAATACTACATGACAATTTCCCTGACTTGGAGAACAAGTGTTATAATGAAAATGGCCCCCCTAGGACCATGTATGGTAGAAGAGAGAAGACCCACCACAAAGCACATCACCTTGAAGACCCTAAAGGCCTCCCAAGAGGAAGGGGCATGAGAAACTCCCAGCTCCCTCAAAGAGATGAATCTTTTAGGAAGATCAGTGAATCAGAATGACATGAGACTTCTCCACAGCCACACTAGAAGCTGTAAGATATTACAGTGGAAAAGTCCTAAGGGAAAAGCACTTTCCACCTAGAATTCTATACCCAACCATCAAATGTGAGGATTAAAAAAAAGACATTTCAGCTGGACATGGTGGTTCATGCCTGTAATCCCAGCACTTTGGGAGGCTGAGGTGGGTGGATCATCTCAGGTCAGGAGTTCAAGACCAGCCTGATCAACATGGTGAAACCCCATCTCTCTTAAAAATACAAAGATCAGCCACACGTGGTGGCAGGTGCCTGTAATCCCAGCTGCTCAGGAGGCTGAGGCAGGAGAATCGCTAGAACTTGGGAAGAGGAGGTTGCAGTGAGCTGAGATCATGCCACTGCGCTCCAGCCCACTGCACTCCAGCCCGGGGGACAGAGTAAAACTCCGTCTCAAAAAAAAAGACATTTTAGATATGCAAGATCTCACACAATTTACCTCCAGAAGCACCTTTCTCAGGAAGTTACTGGAGGATGTGCTTCAATGAAACAAATCAGCACATCAAGGAGAGGATGATGTGGGATCCACAGGTAGAATATTCAACCCAGGAGAGAGAAGGGCGATGCCTGTGCTACAGGCACAGATCAGAGCTGGGGACAGAGAACTCCAGAGGGCATGACTCCAAGAAGAAAAAGGACACCCCAGCTCAGCCCTGTTCTGCCCTTCCATCCGACTGTGGGGGGGCCACACACAGGTGGAATCCCTTTAACCCAGGATTCAGTGGGTTCCTGCAATTACCAGTAATGCTGAGCAGGACTTTCCCCACCCACACCAGGAGAAATCACATTTACTAAAGACTTAGGCTACCTGATACCTGTAACTTCTGGGGTGGTTAACAATACAAGTATTCAGAGGGAAGTCCTGCAGGGTCAAATGCAGCCACCACCTTCCCAGAGGGAAAGTCCTGGCCCACATCCAGCCTCTGGCTTCCTCCTGCATAGCTGCTGTAGACTTCCTCCCAAGGGCTGGCACCCATGGCATCTGGGGCATACACACCCTGCCTTCCCCTCCAGATGAGCAAAGGCACAGATGTGGGTGGGCTCCCATATGTCACTCCCAGCTGTCACCTGGGTGTCACACTCACCGCCACATGTCCCCCCTCCTCACTAAGGAACCGCCGGACATCACGGAGGGCTGCCAGGGCACACTGCCTTCAAGAGAGAAAACACAGAGTCAGCCCAGCACCCGAACCTGGCTGCAGGAGGGCGGCCAGGGACACACAACAGGAGAAGACATGAAAGGAGGAACAGCCCTGAGGTCTCTTACTCTCCTTTCAAAGTTTCTCTTTCCTTGGGATAATTTTCAGTGTTTGGCTAACTCTGCTCCTATGAAGTAGAAGGCTATATACTCTTAGCCATTAGGAATATTTTTTAAGCACTACTTTTCTGTATTTCTCCTCATCTTCTCATGATATGCAAATCCATGCTGTCATTGTGCCATATTCATGATTTCTAACTGCCACAATTTTCCCTGATTATCAAACTAAGCCTTTTTTTTTTTTTCTTGAGACTGAGTCTTGCTCTGTCACCCAGGTTGGAGTGCAGTGGCACAATCTCAGCTCACTGCAGCTTCCTCCCAGTTCAAGCAATTTTCGTGCCTCTGCCTCCTGAGTAGCTGGGATTACAGTCGCGAACCACCACACCTGGGTAATTTTTGCATTTCAAAATGAGCGCTTTTAAAAGCAGCTGTTTTCTTGTATGCACGTCAGGAGTTGCTGGTGGGGAGGGGAGGAGCACTGTGGCTGGACTTTGAGCAGTGTTAGGGTTCATGTTCAATTTTCTTTCCTGGAAGAGAATTCCCCAAACCACCCATTCTGGGGAGGGTTCTGCATCTCTGCCTCTATCATATCCATGTCCTCCAGAATGGGAATCCCTCACCTATGACTGACCACTGACTATACAGTTTTCAGATCTCTTTTTTTTTTTTTTTGAGACAAGGTCTCACTCTGCCACCCAGGCTGTAGTGCAGCAGTGGGATCATACCTCACTGCAGCCCAAAATGCTGGGCTCAAGCGATCTCCTGCCTCAGCCTCCAGAGTAGCTGGAGCTACAGGGGTATGCCACCACACCTGGCTAATTTTAAAATTTATTTTAGAGATGGGGTCTTGCTGTGTTGCCCAGGCATACACAATCTTTACAAGGTCTCAGCTTTTTATTTATTGCTGCAAAATGGATTGACACATGA
>NW_022436963.1:161145-164168 GCF_009761245.1 Sapajus apella
TCCTCAGTAGCTGGGATTACAGGCACGCGCCACCATGCCCAGCTAATGTTTTTTTTTGTATTTTTAGTAGAGACGGGGTTTCACCATGTTGACCAGGATGGTCTCAAATCTCTTGACCTCGTGATCCACCCGCCTCGGCCTCCCAAAGTGCTGGGATTACAGGCTTGAGCCACCGCGCCCGGCCTAATTTTTGTATTTTTAGTAGAGATGGGTTTTTGCCATGTTGGCCAGGCTGATCTTGAACTCCTGACCTTGAGTGATCTGCTCACTTTGACCTCCCAAAGTGCTAGGATTACAGGTGTGAGCCACCACACCCAGCCACAATTGTTCTCATCTTATCAATCTCTCCTATGAGGTCTGGAGATAAATAAATTACCTTTTTATCTATTATCTTCCCTTTTTATATGTAAGGGTAAAGCTAGATCTCTTAGCTTTGTGTTTTTTGAGACAGAGCCTCACTTTGTTGCCCAGGCTGGAGTGCAGTGGAATGATTTTGGCTCACTGCAACCTCCACCTCATGGGTTCAAGCAATTCTCCTGCCTTAGCCTCCTGAATAGCTGGAATTACAGGCAAGTGCCACCAGGCTCAGCTAATTTTTTATATTTTTAGTAGAGATGAGGTTTCACCATGTTGGCCAGATGAGTCTGGAACTCCTGACCTCAGGTGATCCACCCTCCTTAGCCTCCCAGGTGCTGGGATTACAAGCATGAGCCACAGCGCCTAGCCCACCTAGCTTTGTTGATCTTTGGATTTTGTGTTTAAACTTCTGGCGTATCAAAGTTGGCTCTCATCAGACCAGTATGCCTAAAATACAGAGGCAGAAACTGATCCGGGAACCACAGAGAAATCAGCGGTAGAGCTGAGTCCAGGGCACTGAAAAGAGTTCTACTCCTATGCCTCCTTGTGACCTTCCCTCCGTCCCTCCCTCCCTTTCCTCCTTCCTTCCTTCTTTCCTTCCTCTCTCTCTTTCTCTCTTTCTTCAGGGTCTCACTATGTAGCTCAGGCTGGTCTTTAACTCCTGGCTTCCAGTGATCCTCCCACTTCAGCCTCCTGTAGTGGGATTACACACATGAGCTACCATGCCCAGCCTTTGTAACCTATTCTGTGCCCCAATGGGTCTCTCAATTAAACCCTCAAAGTGCTTTCTTCCTCATGTCAAAAACATCTAAACTCTGAGAGTCCAGGTAACTGGCATTGCTAGGGACATTTCTCATCACCTGCATTTAGAAGCCCATGTTCTGGGCTAAGATCTCTTTTGTGGGCTGCTCTGGCCATAACTCCACCACGCAGGACAGACCTCGGGGCCCCAGAGGAGATGTTAAGGGAAGAGACTTCGAGCCTGTGTGTGCCTGCGTGTGTGTGTGTGTGTGTGTGTGTGTGTGTGTCTGAGTGCGAATGGGGTGGAGAGATGCATATGTGCATGAATCCACATGTGTGGGTGTGTATGTGTGTGTTGTGCCCAAATGTGTACATGTAAATATGTGAGTGTACCTGTGTGAGCATTCCCTGGGCTCAGGTGTGAGCACAGCTGCATATGCACGAGTGTGCACAATTCCTGTGTGCACTGTGTGACTAAATGGGCACAGGTATGAATGAGTGTACACAGGATGTGTGTGCATGCACCTATGTGTATAAGTTTGTGTGTGTGTGTCCAGGCATATACAGAGTATGCATGTAGAGGTGCCCGTGTGTGTACACATGGTGTGTGTGTTCTACACATGTCTTCATGTGCTATGTGACTGTGAGCACATATGTGATCATGCTTGGTGTGTACGTGTGCATAGATCCAGATGTGCATACAGGTTGAGCACAAGTGTATATGTGCCCATGTGCGTGCCTCTGAGGTATGCATGTGTGTGTGCAACCACCTTCATGTGTGGTGGGTGACTGCATGTGTGTGGAAGTGTTAACACGGCAGGTGTGAGAATGGTCCCTTTTAAAAGGCCTGCTTGTGAGGTTGGCCCTTGGCCAGGGTCTGGGAACTGGATGGTAAACAGTTCCCTCTAGTGACCTAAAACTTACCCTGAATTCTAAGAGGAGCTCACTGTGCATAGACTGTTCATACAAACAACATGGTTCACGCTACATACCTGCTTTCCCTCCGGGAGTCTGGAATTTTGGTACATGCTAGGCACAGGGTGCCTATGTGACCAGCCTCCAATAAAAACCGTGATCACTGAGTCTCCGATGCACTTCTCCAGCAGACAGCATTTTACAGGTGCTGTCACAGTTCGATGCAGGAGGACTTAAGAGCATCCTGTGTGACTCCCTGGGGGGAGAATCTTGGATGCTTGCTCCTGGTTTCCTCTGGACTTCACCCCAGGCCCCTTTTCTCTTTCTGATTTTGCTTTGTGTCATTTCACTGTACTAAGTCTTAGCCATGAGTCCAGCTATATGCCAAGTCCTAGGAGTCACCCTAGCAACATCACTGAATCTGAGGGCAATCTTGGGGACCCCCAACACATCATGTATGAGTGTGCTCAGGTGTGTGTGTGTATATAGGATGAGAACATGTGCGTCTGCATGTGTGTACTTGCCCTTGAATCACGTGTGGCTTACGTGAGCTCAAGTATTTATATGTGTAGGTACCCATAAATGTACCTATATCCTCACGTGTAATGTGACTATGTACACACAGGGTGTGCATGTGTATGTACCCCACACTATGATATATGTGTGTCCAGATGTGTGCCAATGAGGTATGCACATACATGCATGTGCCCATGCGTATGTGTGTACAGAGGCTTGTGTGTGGCATTGGACTGTGTGCAGGAGTATGAGCGTGCCTGTTAGAATATGTGTACTCATGCCCTTGCATACACTATTTTTTGAGATGGAGTCTTACTCTGTTGCCCAGGCTGGAACATTGAGACGTGATCTTGGCTCACTGCAACCTCCAGCTCCCAGATCCAAGCAATTCTGATGTAGCTGGGATTATAGGTGTTTGCCAACATAGGTGGCTAATTTTTGTAATTATAGTAGAGACAGGGTTTTGCCATGTTGGCCAGGCTGGTCTCAAACTC